>NW_008651247.1:100239-104051 GCF_000695815.1 Acanthisitta chloris
GTGTATGTCTGGGGGAACAGATGGCACGAGTCGAACTGTTCATCTTCTTTACCAACCTCCTTCGTGCATTTACCTTCCAGCTCCCTGAGGGAGTAAAAGAAACCAACCTGGAGTATGTTTTGGGTGCAATACTGCAGCCACATCCATACAAACTCTGTGCTATTCCACGCTAGTCTGAGACACACTGCAATGGAGAGACTAGTCAGTAACTGCAGATCCTTTCCAGACACTATCCCTGTCTCAATTGTATTCAAATGTAGGTAGCTCAGTATAGCAAATTAGTATTTTTTATTTAGGAGCTCTGACCTCATATACTGAACTTCTCAAAATGAAAATAAGTGTACTTGCCAAAGCTCATATAATTGTGTCTTAGGCATATACAAATCCACAATAATACACTTCAAAATAAATGTATTTTCACACTCACAGCAGCAATGAGTTAGATATAGGATTTTAGAGAAGTGACCTGTATCAAGCAGTTTCCTGCAAATGTGCTCTGTCAGGTATCACACTCTTAAAATGGCACAACTGTTCCGATGCAGAGAGGATGCCTAAATAAAAAAAAACATTTCCTTCAGTAAGCTGCTACTTCTCTGAGTTATAGGTCTTTTCTTACACCTTCCTGCAGAAGGTAACAGTATCACTTAGTGTTGACTCCTTTTCTTTTCACACTCCCACAAAGCATTAAATAGTGTAGCATAAACCTCACACACAAGTGACTGCAGAATAGGACCTCTCATAGCACAGTCCATTCAGAAATCCTTACACCTCATTTTACATCCTCAGTATCCAATTCCTATGTCATCACAACTCAGGTCCATGTGCTTTCATGATCCTTTTCTTCCTTTTTTTAGAAACATTACTGTAGGATCCAGTAGTTTCCCATTTGAACAGAAAGGAACAGCCTTCCAAGAACTTAAGAAAACAAACAGAGATGCCAATATTTGTTAAAGGGGGCACAGTACAGATTTATTACTCATGGTGTTTTCTTTTGTTCTTTTCCCACATCGACAGATGTGGAAGGTTTTGATCATTTAAGATTCAGCTGTGAGCATCCTAAATGCTTTCAATTGTCAAAAATCAACAGGAGCCAACAGAAATTATGGCAGGATGAAGTTAAAGGCAGGAGTATTACGTATTTCTTGGACATAAAACTAATGGAAGAGTTGATTCTCCTCTCCAATATTTCCAATTCTTCCCTTCCTTCTGGTGAAAACCCCAGGGCTCTAACACACTGTAAAGTTTACTACCACAGAACAAATGCAAACTCAACATCATTGACATTTTTCACCTTTTTAATAAAAACCATTTTAAAACTTTCAATGTTACTTTATTTTTATTGAGGAAAATATAACATTTAAAAAATCCTGCTTGAATAAGAAATACTTTCAAACATAAATTAAGAAAAATCTCTTAAACTTCATATTTCTTACAGTGAGGGCAGATCTTGCATAAAACACATTCTTGCAGATTTACAAAAACAGTCTGACAGGAGAGTTCATAAACAAAAGTTTTCAAGTCTTAGCTTTTTCCTTTCTGGCATTCCTTCAAGGAAAACTCACCAAAAAATTTTTCCTTTCAACCCACCATTTGCATGGTTCCATAAAGGGCCCAAGATAAAGTGCTCAGCAGCAGGACTGGCAGTGTCAGATATAAGTTTGGACTTTCTCTACTCCAGTGTATTTTGATGGTTCTTGAGGTATGACCTACCTGAAAAAAAACTCCAGTATCTTCCTCCTCCACTTTGGTCACCTGAAGTTATTCTGTCAGGTTGTTGGGGACTTTTTTCAACAAAATATTATTTCATTACCATAGAATGGTTGTAGTTGGAAGGGAATTTTAAAGATCACCCTGTTTCAAGCTCCCTGTCATGGGCAGGGACACATTCCCATAGACCAGGTGAGGTCCATCCAACTTGGCCTTGCACACAGGTTTTCTGGATTTCTTCCAAAGTTGTAGCTTGGGTTAAAACATGCACATATTCTTCACCTGTATTTTTGAAGAACTGAGGTACCTTAGGGTTTGCTGTACAATGCTTGTTCTGAAAACACTGGAAGAACAAATACTTAAGAGTGTACATGATTAAAGGAGGTATTTTTACAAAGAAGTCATCGTAGGCCTGACAGTAGGTACCAGTGAAAAAGAGTTGAGCTAAGAGCATCTTCTTGTTATTCCATTTAAAACCAAGATCAGCAAGAGGTGAGGCATTCCTTGGCTTTCTGATGCTTCTTGAAATGACAGCGTGAGAATTCCAGATTACTTCTCCATCACAGTTGTAAAGGAAATCTATAAAAAAAAGTTATTTCACAAGTTATTTTTTTGTCAAGAAGGAATTCATAAGGAATTATAGTGAATCAGAGAAAAGAAAGATTTAGAAATTAAGAGCAAAATGCAAACCTTTCCTGTGAAACATTTTTAAAAGCTTTGAAAAAAAAGTTGTGAAAGCATTTAAAAAGAAACATATCTTTGAATAGATTCCTTTTGACAGAATGGCCTTGCAATGTCTTGTTTTCAAACCAACGACAACAAAGGACATTCATTATACACATCATCTCCTAAATATCGAAATAACAAGAACCACATGGAAAGTGCACACAGGTCTGTGCCCATTTTTGTGAGGCACACAAAATCCACACTGCTTGTGTGGTTTTAAGGACAAAATGTAATCACTGGTCATCATGACCTACATTAAGAAAATGAGCAGCCAGTTCTAACCATGGGTGAAGAGTTTTCCCTATGATTCTTGTTTTGTTAGGACTTCAGAGGAAAAGATCCAAGTATCAAGAATATTATCAAGGGCATGTTTTGATCCACCAGCCTCATCAGGTATCTTTAAACCACTATTAAAATAACAGTTAAAATGAATTTTTAATTCACCAAATTTTAACCAAGTTCTCCTCTCCACTCAGCAAGAACACCCTAAGTATTAGGTACTCAGCACTCATATCCAGCACTTCAACACTACATGCATATCTAATCAAGTGAAACAGTAACAAAATATTGAACAGCTGACACAAACTTGATCAGAACGACTTGCACACCAAGGATTCTATTGGTAGGATGCTATATGGGCTGGCTGTAAGGAAACAACCAGAAAAATCTAAAAAACTAAACTCTAGAGTGGGGAAGATTAATCCTTGAATTGTCTGTTTAATGATCTTCCTTTTTCCAGGACACCAAATTAATATCAAAGCCAATCAGAGGGAGGAAGGATGTGATATACAATTAGAGCAAGTAGATCTATGGTGACAATAAGAATGAATCCATCAAAATTTGTCCAGCAAGATGTATCACTTACCTCTTGCAATACTTGTCCAAGTGTCTCCAGGCTGTGAATGCGTTTCCTGTGGAAAACCCAAACCACACTTATTTCTGCACAAAGCATTGGGGATCTTGTAAACATAAATCATTTATCCCACAGGTAAAAGAGAAGAGTTATGCCAGGCTTTCTTCCTCATCCTTTTCCTAATGGAATCTTGATGCAATTCTATGGAATCTTACTGCAATCTTATGGAAGCTACAAACTCCAATTCAGACCTCTTGCTACTCACATCAGGCAGAACTACCCTGAATAAGGTTAGCTGCTCATTGCATTTTCTCAAAAACAACCCTAATTATTAGAAAACACAGCTAGATTTTGGCTTAAGTCCTAATACCAGACACATCTGGTAATTGGTTGCTTTAGTAACTTCTCCACCACTAGATATCTGTTGTTCAGCAACTGATGCAAGCAGATTTAACAAATACTTCTTTTTGCAAGTTTTTCTTCCAACATAAGCAAAGTGGTAAGCAATGCTTGCAAACAGCAGGAA
>NW_008651247.1:104063-113652 GCF_000695815.1 Acanthisitta chloris
TCCATCAAGTGAGAACATATTACTACAGTTATTGTTTCCAAGCATCCTGCAATACATACACAAAAAAGACTAAAAATGCAAATATAAGGCAATGCAATTTTACCTGTCTATTTTGGTTGCTATGACCACTGTGAAATTGCCTTCTGTACTGGGGAGGTATGTAGAAGGTATAATGACATAACTTCCTGCAGGAAGCCTGCAAAGTCTGCTCACCTCCTGCGAATAGCAATGAGGAACACAGCTCACCAGTGGCTCCAAGTGTAGAAAAGAAGTAGTCTGTGGTTTCCAGCTGCAGTTAGGCACCTGACAAAAGAGAATGTAAACATGCCTACCTTTTCATCTCTTTCAGGTCTCACAGTGTTTCATTCCCAGGACACCAGAGTATGGTATGGTCCATCTCTAGTCCACTCCAAATACTCACTCAGAGCTATAGAGCAGAGGGATGAGAAGGTGTCCAGAAAACCCAGATGGCAGTATCAAGTACAGATGAATCATTCCTAGCATGTTTGTGGACGATTTATACATCCCACTACCCACATAGCTCTAAAGATTTCTCTGTTGTCTAACCTCACTCTTCCCTGCTGCAGCCTAAGGCACTTGTTTTTCACCTCATGAATGTGGTGAACAGACTGTCCTTCCTCTTTCTAGTGGCCTTTCCTCTACTGAAAGTTTATATTAGACTTCACCTCAGTCTCCTACAGGCATAAAAAATGCCAATATTTTGTCACATATTCTATATTCGAAGCTTTAGGATCACTTTTGATGCTCAACTCCAGACTTCTCACTTAAGCCACAACTTTTCGAAGCATGTTTTCTAAAAATAAAGCAAGTTTTATCTGCAGCAGCTCCCCATGCTGCACTTATGCAGCTGACCACTGGCACACACATGTAGAACCTGTATCTGTCCACACCAAATTGTATCTTGTTTTGTTTCAGATCATTTGTTCAACATACCACGATCCTTTTGATCCAATGTCACTTGCCAATGGACAAATAAATAATTATTAGTGCCGAAGAAAGTAAGTTTTCATGATGAATTACCAAAAGGTTCTGCTCCTCGATCACTAAGAAATTGAGAATTCCTTGCAAATGCCCAAAAGAGTTCATAATTTCTAAAACTAATTTAGAACATTGGAAGGATTCAGTGGAGCCAATTACCTGGTTACTATGCTATGTAACTATGCAGTTACTCCATACCTTTACTTCCCAGGACCAGCCTGTGTTTCTCCTAGAAGCAAATCCCTTGCCAAGTGCAAGGAACCCTGGACTAACTAACAAACTTACCCTGACCCTTGGCAAATGAGCAACCAAACTGACCTGAAGTCTTACCTGGAAAATATGAAAACCTATTGGACAACACTTGCTATCCTGGCAGTGCTGACGGAGAGTAACTTTCACACTGCTTTTTCCTGGTCCTGCAGGAATGGAGAGTGGAAAGCAGGGATTGGTATGAAAGGAGGGGAAGTTCCTGCTACCTCCAGCACTTTCCCCTTTTTTCCAGCATCCATGCAGCTGCACTGTCTCCCATTCACCAGCTGGGAGTTCTTCACACAGGGCAGCATCTGTGGGCGGTGGCTTCAGCTCACTATCAAATTAAGAAACAAAAGAAACCAAGATGTATAAAACCTGTGTAACTAGCAGAACATTAAGAAATCTGAACAGCTTTTAAACATGTTGCCAACAGCACATTTTGCCCCTGCATACAGCACTAAGCTGCAGTTTAGAGACAAGATGCTACTCATCTGGCTGCTTCTGATTGGTGTTTTAACAAGAGGTAATAGCAGCTTCATGACAAAAACAAGGAGCTAGAACTCAACTTACATGAACTCAAAGACAAAATCATGGTGTTACCTGGCACTGTGCACAACCCTTCAAAAGATTTTGAACATTCACACTTCATATACTTATGCTATAAGAAATGTTCAGTTTTGTTTTAAGCCTACCTGAGAGAGATCCTTCCTGTTGAAAATACACGAAGCAAGAAATTCCCTACTGCATCTTTGAGAAAAGTGCTGGGAACAACAAGATAAAAGCCAGGCGAGAGGTCACAGCACACATGCACTTCTCTATCGTAGGAATGGCAGATGGTACCTACAACTGGAGGAGCAGAGAGGGTCTTTGGAAGGTTAAATCGTTTCTTCTCCACCTAGAACAGATGCATAATGATGTGTGGTGGTTTAGGAAAAATGAGCAGTTTTTAATAAAGCTAAAAATGATCAAATATTGATTAAAACATGCATAACATTTACAAAAGGAAACAAGGAGGAGAGCATCAGCAGATAAACTGAACATCAAGGAAGAGCAAGAAGAGTTAATATTCAGGAGGAGTAAGGTTTGGAATGGTCTTCAAATAATCAGTCTGAAATGTCATGCACTGGTTTGGAATAAGCCGAAGTGCTCAGTGATAAGAAGCAAGTACTAGCCCACTGATAGTTTGTACAGGCAGCAACTGTGAGATAAACAGAACCACTGCAGCATAAATCAGAGGAGCAAAATGCATGACCCGTGGAATTATATCACTGCTGCAGGAAATGAATGATTTTACTCAAATGTTTCAGTAATGCTTTAAAACATCTATTTGCAAACAGAAAAATGCCACTCACGTATTACCTTCCAGACATGCAATCCCACAGCCTGGTAATTTTTCCCCTTTGACTGGATGCCTTCAGTCAAGGATAGATTTTCCTCTGCTAAGGGAGTCAGATTTTTAATCCTTCCAGCCCAGTCAGAGCTGTACTTCCTGTGTTTCTGCAGCAGAGCAATGCACACCTCACTCGTTTCACAGACTCTCAGCCAGAACTTGGGGTTGGTAGGGAAGCTGCTGTTGTTCCTGCAGCCACCTGCAGACTGGCCTCTCACCCAGGATCCAAAGAGATTCTGCGAGTGATACAGCACTTTCTCTGATAAAATAAAATCATGGTGCAGATTTCAGACACAAGAGGCTACTTTATTTTATACAACAGGCATGTGGCAGAGATACCCCAGACCAGGAAAACATGATGTCTCAGCCCTGACAATCTCTCTCAGCAGAAATTCATGACCAAGACTTTGAACGGCATGAGAATTAATGTTACAGCTGGTCATGGCAAACTGAAAACGTGATTTTTACAAGAAAATATGTCTAGAAATCTCGAGTGTATCTACCATTAGAAACAAACTAAAAGTCACAGGGCTGTCCAGAACAACAGCCTTCTAGACAGAGAGCACTAATCTCTCAATTAACTAGCAAGTAACTAGGTTTTAGCGAAATATCAAAGACTTCTCTAAAGATCTTCAATTTCCTCTTGTCCCTCTGTTCCTCCCAGCTGATACAGAAAAGGTCTATGGGTCTAAAGGAGAGGGACAAACTGAGAAAGAGAAATTATGGTTGTATCCACAGTTGTATCCATTTGCAATTCAAACCACATTTCCATTGAGGCAATGTTATTTGCATGAGAAAGATGTTTTTTCACACCACACCTGTATAGAGGCTCTGAAGCTGTCCTTCCTCAGTGACTGGAAAGCCCATGGTAATCTCATCAAATTCCCTGAAAAATTCCTCTTCATCAACCCAGAATTCTCCCTCTTGGATCTGCGAGAGCAGTTGTGAAGCGACTACTGGATCTAGCTGGCTCCATCCTTGACCACTGCACATAACACAAAAGATGGCATTTAGCTCTTTGCCCAATAGCATTCCACAGCAATGCTCTACCAAGTATTTTATGGAGCAGGACAGTAAGAAGATATTTCTTCATTTTACTGTCAAATACTTGCATTGAGCATTTCTGATTGCTGGTCAATGAGAAGGGTTATAGGATGTGTGAGTCAAAACATATCAAAGAAAACTTAGAAATAACCTAACACCAGACTGATTGCAGCAGGAAACTTCTGGGAGAAACAACTGCTTTGCATGCAACAGTCAGTACAGTCAGAGGTATGAGAGCAAAGTAAGATTTTAACAGTTGCTAAAAACAGCAATGAAAAAGTAAAAGAAGCTGCACAGTGACTGTTCTGAAAGAATTTTAATGCTGTACATCAAAACCTGCTGTCTGCATGAAGCAGCTGGTTATCCCCACTAATCTGTTGGCTAAGTCATGACAAAGCAAGGATTTAAACACCTCATTATTTAGGGGCCATTGAAAGCTCCTGGTTTCAACATTTTTCATTGTTTCACTAATAAAAAAAGAATAGTCCTGCACTGGAATAAAACACGACTCTAAGGCCACACAATGAAACCCTATCCTCTTGCAACGACATGGCAACTTATTGTTTGGCAAAGAAACTAAAAGAGACCCAAATTCTGCCAAAAGCAAGAACCATCAGCTTAAGTCTCAATGAACACAATTAAACCATCTTTTTAACTCAGGGAAAAAACAAACCTATTTCTATAAAATTATTATTAACATGAACATATTGTTACCATATTTTAATGCTGAATTCTTGCTCCTTGGGTCAAGAATTGCATGTTCTTTTGTATAGTCAAAATATTCTAATGCTTTTCAAAATAAGGTAGTAGGGTCTGCCCTTTCATTCTTGTTACTTTGCTATAGGAACTGCTACACATATTTCTGCATGTCCTTTAGAACAGCTCTCTTATTTCTACTTTATATGGACTTGGTTCCAGCTTCTGCTACTCATACCAGATATCTACAGGAATTAGGACACACAAGCAACAAGCATAAGCATCCTCCCTTCTGCTATATTTTGTTCTATACATACTTCTTTGCTTGTTTTCTGCAACTGAGCCAAGATCAAATGAGAAAAGTCAAGTAAAGATGAGTGACTATAAGTCACAAACACCGTATGACCAACGATACTTAGATCAACTGCAGAACAACAAAAAAGCACCACAGAAATCAGAAACAGAAAATAAACCAACACCTTTAGTTTATCTCTATGAAAAGATACGGTGATTTGATAAAACAAAAGAGTTATTAAACAAATTTAGATTGCCAGAATGAGGAGATCAAAATTACCAACCTTATAATCAATGAGCTGTGTGAACTCCAAACTCTCTAAAGGACTGACGTGTCTCTGCTTGGCTACAGACTATTAGCAATGTTTGCCTATGCAACACATAAATATGTTTTGTGCTTCACAACTTCCACAAATGCTTTTCCAGATGAAAATAAACCCACTCACCCCTCACACCAGGGCCCTTTCCAGCACCTCCTCCCCCAAGGGTTTCGGATTCGCAGCAGGAAGATTTCCTTGCCTGACACTTCAGACAGATTCAACGTGTCTATGACAATAAAGGCATGAAATTCTCCTAATTCGCTTGCACCTGAATAGAAAAAAAAAAAGCATTTGAAAATAAACAACAAACCTGTTCCATCTTTTACAATTACATTTAAAAAAGGCAGTTTTGAGATAAAAGGAAGCTGGTTTTAAATTGGCAGCAGAACAGCACACCAAAAAAAAACAACCCACAGAGTTCATTTTAGTTGTGACTATATAGAAATAAAATTTTAAAGCTTATGAACTCACTCCTTGATCTCAAACACCTGCACATTCCCCATGCTGGGATTTCTGAGGTGCTTTTGAGGTGCTGTTTTGAAGTATGAGGAGAGGTGCATTTGTTTCTGAGAACTGACCATATTAGCATCTAACATAAAAAGCACTCCTCCAATGCCCCCTCTGTCCTGAACCCAAGAACACCCTTAAACCTTTATTTATCCAAACTTGCATAAAATTGTGTCGTGAAACTGGCATGGTACTAGAACCGGCCCTTGCATTTGCTACCTGCCTTGTGCTCTGAAGCCTGAAATAGAGACATTTACTTTTACCATTACCTTGTCTGGAATCGAGGACTGAGCAGCTTATTACACACTGTTCCTTCAGACTCATTAATCTTCTAAACACTGCTTTCTCCAAAACCATGCCAGTCTTCTCTTTCTCCATGTTTTTTCCAGGGCCTTTCAGGGTCCATCTTTCAGCAATTCCTCCAGTCAGATCGACCACAGCATCTGCCACCTGTCCTGCCCACAACTGCTCATAAGATCCATGCACTCTAAAAAACACCCAGAAAAGGTCTGTACAGACAGCAGGATTAAAGAAATACAGCTCTTACGTACTTTCAACCCCAGTCATGACTGTACCCTACCTCATATCCCGAAGTAGGCAAAAGAAAGCACATGCCATTTATTCATACAGAATACAACATCTGAAGAACATGTAAGTCACTAGACATTCCACTGTTTGATGGGATGTTTACTATAATTCACTCCACCCCATATAAAAAGTGCTGTAGTCTAGCATGAATTATTTGTGCCTTATTATCTATGCTTACACCATCTTTTGTGATACACTAACTGCATTCTGTATAAATAAAAAATATTTCTTCTTCTTCTTCAGTTATTCTTTGTTCACTCTGTACAAACCACCAGAGTAGCACATCCTTCAACAATCTAAGCAAATCAAGAGACTACCCAACCTGATGCAGCAGATGGGAAAAAAATAGCAAAAGAAATCAAGATTATAATAGAACTGTAAGACAGAACAGTAAGATCTCCAAAGAAAACAAAGAATATCACATTTCAAACTACAGAGAAGCTTTAACACGACATTGCTGCTTCACAACTTCTGGTCAAGCTACCTACAGTTAAACAAAAAGGTCTTCCTCTGCCCTCTGCTGGCAACCACACCATCTCTATCCAAGTTCTTTTGGACACTAGATGTCTATCTTAGCAGTGCAGTTTGTCTCCAAATTGCTTTGTTACCTGGACAACTTTTCTACGGATGCATCATAAACCATTAAAGCATTGCATTTTCAAACACATTAACAATACGGTGGTTTCTTCTCAAATAAACTATCAAATTTAAGTAGAAGAGCAGTGAAACTCACACAACCAGAGCCTCAACTAGCAAAAACTAGTAACGCTGCTGCTTTCCATGAAACTGTTTGCATGCTTTCTGCTTTCCATTGAGCTCTCATCTTCCCTAGTAAAATATCTTCCTTAAACAAATTAGATGATGATTGGACAGTTACTTAATGAACATCATTAGAATCCTGAAAATTCATGGCAGCTCTTACTTTTCATCATAATTCTCTCACTAAGACTATCCTACCTCATATGCAACTAGAAACACACTACAGATCCACAGTTTAAAGAGCAACTTCTGCACGAGCTAGGATGGGGACAGCCAGCAGCCAGAACTTTATACTGAACAGCACAAGGATCTCTGCCCAAAGTAGTTAGGTGAAATAAGCAAGCAGAAGGTATATACAAATATTTCCCTCAATAATAGTGTTCACGTACTTTGCGTATGCTTTTTCCAATAGTGGAAGCCAAAACAAATCCTCTGTCTGACACTGGGAAAAGCAGAGTTTACCCCCAAGGCAAGGCAAGCGATCATCGATGGTCACTTCCACCCAGTGCCCAAACTGCCAGACCCGACAAGTGAAACAGCCTTGGTAGGACTCATCTGTCCAGCTGGGCTGACCTGGAGGGATTACCTAGATGGAAAAACCCAAAATCAAGACAAACAATGATTTATCTTTTTTTTAAACAAAACCGGTTTAAAATATGCTGAATATCAACCATTTGTAATGAATACAGAAAAAAAATATGACAACAAAACCATAACAAATCATAAGGAAGTCAATACTCATATGGCAGCTTGGGACTCCAGAACAACACACAATAGTCAATTAGGTAAAGAAAACTTCTCAAACATGAAACTTCTCTGTACCTTGTTCAGTAGATATTTACTCTTCTGCAAAGCTACACAGGTGTACCTTGTTCAGTAGGTATTTACTCTTCTGCAAAGCTACACAGGCACACAGGAACCAACAGTCTCCCAAAATTCCTTGTTTCACTTGAACATCCTGCAGATTGTTTGAAAATAACCGAGGAGTAGAACAAATGTCCTGAAATTAAAAGACAAAGAGTCAAAGCTAAATCCTGCATGACATTCTTAGGTAAGTCTGTGTTTCACAGAATGGGAGGGCTCCAGAGAACTCTCACAACATAAGGGAATTTTTACTTCTAGAAAATTTCTTTTCCATCCTAACAAGCAGTAACAAATTAATACCTCGCGGCTATTCTGCAGGTACTTTCGGTGACATCAATCTAATTCCAACATGAATTCTAGTACACAAATGCCACCATGAGGTGCAACCTTAGCAGAATCAGTAATAAGTGAAAGACAACATAATTCATCAGCTCCTTTTGCTACACCTATGATCAGCTATGACAGAGCTGCTGCCCTCAACATCGAACTGCACGTCCTGAGCTACAAAAACCTCTGAATCAGCACGAGGGAAAAACCTTTCCTAGGGCACATAAAAATAGATTAGTCGGCAGCAAAACGACTAATTTCAAATGTGATGTCTTGAACACTTAATTGGACCTGAAAGTGAGTTTTCAAAATAGTTCTTCTTACACATAAACACTGCAAGAGATGGAAATGAACTGATCAGCCCTCAGAAGTGACCAAGGTGTAAAGCACAAAAGCAGAAGCTGCACACTGGGCTGCATGAAGCCATCTGTTTGCCAATTACACTTGATAACCAACAGCTCTGTCACTGCTCTGTAGCCATCCCCAGATGCAGGGGAGAAAATATCACTGAAGACAACACATTTTCTTCCTCCATTACATTTTTATAGCCTTTTTTCCCCTCCCCACAAAGGCAGTACCATAAATACTTCACTTTAAATGAGCATACTGCAGAAATGCATTATAAAGCTTTCAGGTCCCATGTGGGTTGCTCCACAACCCAGCTGGAAGTTTAAAAGCAATGCAGGTCATATGACAAGTTATAAACATTGTAAGTTTTCTTTCTTGTTATCAAAGAAATCAACAATAGAAAAAAAACCAATATACTTCTGAAAAGTTCTAAAATCCAGTTGTTTTCAAGACAATGCACTATATGGTAAAAAAACTGGAATGACATAATGCTGCTTTCTAATTTAGTATGCAAATTATTTATAATAAAACATATTTATAACAAAAAAAAATCTGAGTTTCTACAATTGCCATGAAATTCAGGAGCTCTAAAGAGGATTTAAGTCAAACCTACAAACAATCACTCAGACTTAAAAACTGGACCTCGTGTATTGTTAAAGACACAATTGTTAAAAACACATTGGTTTTGTCACTTCTAAACAATAAAAAGCACCCAGAAGCAGTCATTCAGTGCTACCTTAAAGCCCAGTTCTGCTAACATCAACCTTTCATACCTTAAAACTCACCTTAGGTCTCAGCCAAGATATCTCTCCTCTGAACTGGGCAAGTGGGGTACAGTAATCAAAAAATATAGAGGTGTCACTGGCCGGAAACGTGGGATCTGTGTAAAGGTCTCTTTTCACCATTAGCTGCTTTTTCTCTCCCAGCATTTTCCACACAATCCCAAGCAGCTTCGCCGGCTATTCCCACGACTTGACAGGCACCACCCTGCAACAGCAGTGAAAAAACAGGGCAACAAACAGGCAAGGCGGATTTACTGAGGGACAGAAAGCCTCTCCAACACCGAGCACCGGGAACCAGCACACTGCCGGTTTCTCCCCGCGCCTCCCACCGCCCTACACCGCTCTGCGGGAAGAGACCGACACGCACCGAGGCCCTTCCCCGCCCCTCCGCAGGCTCACACAGCGCCCGTACCCCGCGG
>NW_008651248.1:0-794 GCF_000695815.1 Acanthisitta chloris
ATGCTAATTTACAACCTCTGGGTCTTCCTAGCAGTGGATACATTTCACAGGTGCAAACTCCCTCGGATTTGACTGGTCCATGTACTTTTTTTTTTTGTTAAGACTTAACAAGGAGTTTGCTCTTTATTCTTTCATGCAAAAGTAACTCTTGTGCCCCTTCGATTTGTGCCCTTGGTTGAATGGCCATGACCACTGAGCGTGGCAGATGAGACCAGATATCTTTACTCCTGTGATAGCATAGAGTAAAATGTTTGGAAGTGTGGTAGCCAAGGTAGACCTTAGTGACAAAGATGGATATTATGTTTAGTAGAGCAACGTGAACTTGTATGTACTTGCATATCCATCTGCACATACCTGCTTGATTAATAGGTTATTATTTGCCTGATTAATAGATTATTATTATAAGATTTTGAAACTATGTTTGGGGGGACCATAACAACGATCAAAAGGAACTTGAAGTTATGCCTAGGGAGGATTGTAACAATAATCAAAAGCAACTGGGATCCATGCTTGGGTGAAATCAATAGAATAATAGTAATGTAATGATTAACCTAT
The DNA here is from genome assembly GCF_000695815.1 of Acanthisitta chloris. Lineage (NCBI taxonomy): Eukaryota > Metazoa > Chordata > Aves > Passeriformes > Acanthisittidae > Acanthisitta > Acanthisitta chloris. Next base: position 556 of record NW_008651248.1, read on the forward strand.
GGTTATGTAAGAGAAGAGTATAAAATGTATCCATCTCTGATCCATGTCGGAGTCAGATTTGGGTCTGTACCCCGACTCCCAGAGCTCTTCCATAAAAGCACCCATAGTGATTCAGTGATTATGTGTTTTCTACACTAACACCTGCATCCCTGTGCTCCCCCGGGCACCCGCAGCCCAGCGGGGAGATGCCAGCGCCAAACCCTGCTGTGCTCCAGATACCCAACCCGGACCATGCACAT
>NW_008651249.1:0-6930 GCF_000695815.1 Acanthisitta chloris
CCAGCAGGAAGGTAAGGGGGAGCTGCTCGGGGCGATGGGTGGGCACAGCCGCTGTTCTTGCTGCCCCAGCCGGGGCGAGTCCGAGCCCCTGGGCGGCACATCGAGCCTGCCGCCGGCTCCTGGGGCGGCTCACTGCTCTGAGCTGCGTGAGACATTGCTTTATCCCACTCAAAGACTCATTCCCGTGGGTGGCATCCCACCTGGACCAGCCCTTCCTCTTGTGAATTTACCCAGATCAAGGATTAGATAGAGAGTGTTTCATCCAGACTGGCCACATTGTATCCCAACATCCAGGATGCTCCTAAAGTATCATCGGTCTGTCCCCTTGAGCTGTTGGGAGAAGCTCTGGAGGAGTTGGTAGAAGAGCAGAGAGTTAGGGCAGTTACAAAGTGTCAGCTGTGCTGACAAAGAGGTTCAGCGCTCTGCCAAGAAGTTTGGGTAATTATCTCTGTTTTCATTAGAGAAATGGCAATTAGGAGGAGATTTAATCTTGTCACCTGAAATATTTCCCTTCACAGTGTGATTCTGGTATAATTACCTTTACTATATATATATATTACTTAATACAGTTAGTGTGTATCCATGGGAGTGTTGGGAGATCTACAGTGGCATGACTAAAACAAGGAATCTCTCTGGGTTTTCCTGCCTTCCTTACACATCCCACATCTTTCATGTTTATAGAAATGTTCTGGAGTGCACCAGAGCCCTAAAACTAGGCTGGGAAAGAGAATGAGGTGTGTTGGTTAGGAAGAGGGATTTGGAATTAATTGCCTTCTGAACCATCACTTCTGGCATGGCTTGAAGAAAATGCCTCACCTTTCCTGTACCTCAGCTTCCCCAGTGTAATGTGAGAGTAATGATACCTGTCCTCTCTCTTGCATGTTCTTTTAGATCTCTGCAAAAGCTCTGAGCACAGTTTTTTGTAGTTAATCTAATCTTTGAAAAAATCCACTGTAAATACAGAGATTATATTATCCCCTATTAAATCATGCACTGATTTTTTTTTCTCTTTGATCCCCATATTAATGATGTTTTCTTAGACATTGTCTAACAGGAAGTGGCACAGTAAGATTTCCCAAAGCTCAGCCTAGGGGTAAATTCATTCCTTGTCTTAAGCTGCAGCTGCAGCTGTGCTTTCCCTGCAGATTCAGGGAAGAAGTAAATAACTTTAATTTGATTTTTTTTTTAGTTACTGAACTCGTCACTGATTTTTACTCTTTATAAAAATTCAGAAGTTTACCCAATTATTTCATCATGATGTTGATATCAGTGTTCCTGTTCCAGTGCTTTGTGACTGCAGGATCCTTTTCATTAATAGTGGTCAAAACCCTCACAAAAGTGGTAAATATTCTCTATTATTGTTCTACACATGGAAGAACAGAGGGATGGCAGGATTGGTTCCTTGTTGCACAGCAGAGCTAGTGCTACAGTCTCTCCTGGTTCCTAGTCCAGTGGTTACTTCATTTAATCACTTTGTGTTTGTATTTTGCAGTCATACCATTCTAAAACATGTAATTTCTAATTAATACAATTTCTAATTGTCAGCATGGCCCAGGGAGCCCTTGGGACCAAGAAGCCCAGCTCAGCAGAACAGGCTGTCATTTCTCCATGCAGAAAGTGACTGTGACATGGAAAATAGGGAAGCATCAATCTGCTTTGGGAGGTTTTAAGAAGTCTGCATGTGCTCCTGAAAGTAAAAGAGTTTACTGCTCTGTCCGTGGAAGTATCTGTCAGCTGCACCAGTGGTCAGCAAAATCTTTGGAAAGACAAAAAGGAGTTAAAGGACAGAGAAGGAGTGGAGGCAGCAGAGCTCAGCACAAGCTTCTAGTGCTGGGCTGAAGGAATGTCTCTTGGGATGGAAAGTTCTTGCTACTGCAGAGTTCTCAGAACAGAAACTGAGTTTACTGTCTCTGAGTCCTACCCCACAGGGAATCTGAGCTCGGAATTCTGCTGGGGAGGATCATTGTCTCTGCTGGCTTTGCATGCTCCTCTGAGTTCACAAACTGCTCGGTGAGACCTTTTCTGCCTAGAAATAGGACACCACTTCCTGTTCATCTGTGTGAGCCTTTGGCTCTGGCGTGTCCAGCAAACTCCTGGCAGTCAGAGCATAAACAGTGTGTGGCTTCTTGGGGTGGCAGCATGGAAATGAATCAGTGGGCTGAAATCATTGCAGAGCAGTCAGGCTCCTTTCTTTTTGCCCTTCTTTTAGTATGTCATATGCTTTCTGCCCTCAGGTACTAGAATTTCATCTGTCTTTACATTCCTCTCTGGCAAGTCCATGTCTGCCCCCTCTTCCTTGGCAGTATGATCTTCACCTTCTCAGAAACCACGAGCTCTGAGGCCTCTCAAAGCTGCTGTGGCTTTCTGCGTGGCAGAAACTTTAATGGCTTTAACATATTCCCTGAGGACATACATATTTTACTCATATGTTTGCATCCTCTGACTGGATAGGACAGGAGGAACTGGAGTGTGCTGGAGGAGCTGGGTTAGGAATGCTCTTGATATATCTAAACATCTGCCTTTAAGAACTGCACCAGTGCAGGGTTTGTACTCTTATTTATCACTCCATTTGTGCATATCTAACAAATGCACAATTAGAACTGAGCTACTGACTGTTCTCAGCCTCTCTTCTCTTTTTATCCTCATGCAGGTAAAGCATTTTGGGAATATCCACTTTCTTCCTAACTTGGAGTCTTACTTTTCCCTTTTCCTGCCTTTGTCAGGTCCATCTCTAACTCCAGCTCCTAGATCCTTCCTCTCTAAGACCAGACAGAATATCAGTTTGGGTACAGGAGGAAGATCCATCTGGTACATCCATTGAAAAAAAAATCATTGCTCCAAAAAAAGTCTCCTCAGGCCAAGAAAATGTGCTTTCAGTTTTTCCTGGTATTTTCTGCTGTTTAAATCGGATGAGCAGGATTTGCATTTCAGCACTGCTGCCAGAGCCTATACAAATTCCTACTTCAGCACAGCTATTAAGGTGAAGTATAGCATTTCATCCTTGCAATGGAGAAACCAGAGCTTCCACATAAAAATCCTATTCCAGTGGTACTACAGCGAAACCTCTGAAAGAGAACTTCAGGATTTAGCTTTGCTGATTTTAAGGGACTGGCAATGCAGCCTAAGTTTGGGAGGAAAATGTAAATGAAAGTTATAGCACAATTAAATTCACATTGAATATGTATGAAAACCCTGGAAAACACCTCAGGAATGCAGTAGAAAATTGGAGCAGCCGTGGAGAGGGAGTAATAATATTCAGCCTAATTTTGGTTTTGCCTACACCCAGTCAATGCTGAGGGACAAGAAAGCAGCTCTGTGGGGAACAGGATGCCAAAACTGCACTATATGGATGACTTCCAAATGGGCATTTTGTAGTAGTTCTATTTTTTTATCTGCAAGTTTAATTTCCTTCATACTCAGTGTGGGAGAAGAGGATTGTAGCTTTTGCTAGCAGGGAAAAAAAACCCCCTTAATACATTTTACTATGTTTTTCTAGCTCAGAGCTCAGTCAATGAAATTGTATCTTTGCATAATCTCTCATTTTATACCCAGGATCAAGGTCTAATCTCTGGTGCAAGGCAACAGTGTTGTTTGTGCTGCATTTAGTTTTGGGTTCCTCAATCAAACACTGAAATTTGAGGGCACCTTTGCCATAGTCTGTCCCCTGTGGTAGTTGGTTCCTCCAGTAAAACATTGGCTACATTCACACTTCCTTTTTTTCCCCCTCTATGAAACTTTGATGAGTTGGTGCCAAGAAAATCCAGGCAGCATGTAAGTAGGATTGGAAGCTGATTTTCTTCCTGAGGCTGTAGCTGTGTGGGCAGTGAGATCACCTATGGTGCTCACCATCATATGCTGTAGAGGTAATTGGGTGAGGTGTGAGCAAGTTGTTTCCTCCTCAGCAGGATGCAGTAGCTCCACATCTAGACCACCTTCCTTGCATGACTTAAAATGCACCTGGAAATCTGTCAGTGTCATATAGACCAGATGTCACCTTGTCCAGGAATGGATTTTGTCTTCCCTGTGTCAAATCTATCAAGTACCTTTAGGACTGCTGATCTCCACCTTGGCTCAGTGTCTGGTAGTAAAATCTCATCTTTAGGTGTGGAACAGTTGGTTGAGGAAACAGCACAAGCTGAATGTGTCTCCTGTGCTTTCTCCAGAAAACCTGCTGGTTCTGACTGTTGCCACCAAGCAGACTGAGGGATTCCAGCGCTTCAGAAGATCAGCCCAGTTCTTCAACTACAAAGTCCAGGTGATGTCTAGCAGCTTCTGTGATGGTTGGTCAAAGGGAATTTGGAATTGTGGGATGGGTAAGACTTGGCCATAAAGTGATTAAATAAAAGCTCAGTTGAGAGGGGACACACCTAGTTAACTGGCTGAAAAATACTGTGACTGGGGCATTTCTGCAGGAGTCTCTTATTCCATCCTCAGTGTATAACTCCTGCTCTAGGGAGCCTCGTGGCACTTTTCCACTGCAATTCCAAAACACACAATACAGACAGTGTGCTCCTGTCCCTGTGGCTGAGAGGCTTTGTTCCTGTGCTAGCTGTTACTCTGACAGTCCAGCCCAGAGTGGAGCACAGGCTGCTGTATATGCCTAGTTTTTCTGCCCTGGGGCTGTTATTTCTGCTGTGATTTACACTGGGAGTTATCAGTGCTAATAAGGTTGTGGGTTCTGCTTCTTTCCTGGGAGCCTTCCTGGAAAAGTAACCTGTTCAGGTGACCCTGTGCCTGTCTTTGTGCAGGTGCTGGGGCTGGATGAGGAGTGGCAGGGTGGAGATGACCAGACCCCAGCTGGAGGTGGACAGAAGGTTCGTCTGCTCAAATCAGCTCTGAAGCAGTATGAGGATAAGGAGGACTTGATCATCCTCTTCGTAGAAAGGTAATGTTTTGACAGTTTCTTACTAAGAAATGAACTGTGAAGTAAATTGTCTATGGGAGGTGTGTCCAGACCTCTGGTTTTCACCTCCCCTGACTTCTCTGTAGTTGCCCAAAAGTCACTCACAGCTGCATCCGTGGCAGTTGGGAAGGTCTGATCAGAACAGGCTGATGCCAATTCTTGCATGAAATGGATTGTATTGTACCTGATTGTGCCACGGTGGAATTTGGCTGCCTCTGTCTGCAGGGAATGAGCAGACAATTCTTGTGGAACTAGGCAGGCCTTTCTTACCAGAATTATTTGTTTTATAAGGTGAGGTAGGCTGCAGCACAATCCAAGGGAGAGCCAAGAATTAGTCTGCCAGAAAAGAAGGAAGAGGACAGCTTGGAGTCTCAGTGTCTTTCCATAGGTCCAACATGGAGACTTCACTGTAATTAGCTGTAGCTACATTTCAAAAAGTGTGATGTTGAGATGAAGAACTAGAAGAAAGAGATTCCTGAAGAATTAGCTGTTTCTCAAAACTCTTCTCACTGACCTGTTTTTCTGACTCCTTTCTTTGTCCCTCTCTTGTCTGTTATTCTAGCTATGATGTGCTCTTTGCTTCGGGCCCTGCAGAACTGCTGAAGAAGTTTAAGCAAGCTAAAAGCAAAGTGGTGTTCTCAGCAGAGAACTACATCTACCCTGACAGGAAGCTGGAAGCCAAGTACCCTCAGGTGCGAGATGGAAAGCGCTTCCTGGGTTCTGGAGGTGAGACACAGAACTGTCTGCCAGCTGAGAACCTCTTGCAGTTTTTTCCTTCTGTTTGGCCTTTGGGAGAAGTGGCACAGGAAACTAAAAGCTGATGATATTTCTCTGCAGCAGCACAGGGTGTACTGAGATTTCATGTGAAAGAAGTGAAAGTACATGGGCACAAGAGTACTTCCACTTTTTGCATGTCTGGGTTGAAACATCTCTTTATACTTCTTCCCACAGGATTCATAGGTTATGCTCCAAACCTGAAGAAGCTTGTGGAGGAGTGGAAAGGGCAGGATGATGACAGTGACCAGCTCTTCTACACAAATATCTTCTTGGATCCAGAAAAAAGAGTAGGTGTATCTAGATTTTGGGATTCTGAAAATTGCATTCTAGCCACTACCCCCTTGTTCTGTTATTAGCAGTCTTTAAGCTTGAAATATGAATAGGGAGAGATGTCTGAAAACAATTCTTCCTGGAAATTCATACCAATATGTGCATGTGCTGCTGTTTAAAGCCATTGATGTGGCAGAACTTCCCCCCAGGGGATGTGAAACTGCAGACTGCAGCACTGACTTAGAAATAGCCAACCTAGCACTGAAGTTCAGTTTAGGTAAATGCCATGTAACATCCTAGAGAAGCCTGGAATGGACCTTGGCAGCAGCACTGGGGAGTGCACTGGTTGGAACATCCAGCCCACAGGTCATTCTGGTTGTGCTGCCCCTGCCCAGCTGTGCATTATACAGGCCATTCTGTCCCTGGGAAGCACACAAATGCACAGGAACTAAGAATTCAAGCTGTAACAGCAATTTACAAATCAAGAGGAAACATTTGAATTAGGGAACTGCTTTCAGACTGGTTGGAGAAGGAGCTGCAGTTTTTTTACCAGCAGAGCTGGTAGAAAATTCAGAACAGCTGCACTTTTTTAGCTCCCTAACTCTGAGCGTGGCCTGTGATATTTTAACATGAACAGTTCCTTTAATGTTCTCATCTGCAGTTCTGGCCCTGTGCCATGCAAAGGCTGAGTAATTTGCCTGACTTGGCATTCAGACAGTGGATGTTAGCACCCTGCTGTCCTTTCCAGTAATCAATCTTAATGGATGCCTGCAGGGACACACAACTCTGTTAAGTCAGAGCTTCAGTTTTAGCCTGATCCAGTCAGAGGGTGACTTGCAGCAGGGGATAAAAACAAGCAAGCACAAGTTGGCCTTGCACTTATGCTCTGGTTTGACACTGATACCTGAGGCAACACTTGGGGTAATACCCTGTGGATAAATGGCAAGAAACTGTCCTCACAGCAGATGGATTTGCCATCT
>NW_008651249.1:6970-18246 GCF_000695815.1 Acanthisitta chloris
TTCAAGTGTACCTCATTCATATCCTGCAGATTTATTAACACACCCACAGCAGCTTTAAAATGTTTGAGTTTTTTTGCATGATTGTGCCTAATACATTTAAATTGTTTTTGCAAATGGTGAATTGTCTCAGACTCAAGTGAAAATGATGATTAACTGGGAGTGTTTTAGGCTTCTGAGCTTGGAAATGATTATAGGAATGGGATAGTTCTTCACACAGCATAGAGTCTGTTGCATGTAAAAATGGGTTCTCCTCTGTGTTCTAATTAAGATTGTTTATCTCACTCTTTTACAGGAAAGTATCAACATCAGTCTAGACCAAAGAAGTCGGATCTTCCAAAACCTACACGGAGCATTAGGTGAGATGCAAGAAGGAACCTCATTTCTTCTTGGAATGCAACTGCATGTTGACACCAGAAATAAACTTGTGGCTGAGGGGATTATATTTCAGAAATGCCTGTCCATGTAGAATAAGCTCCAGTGAAAGTCTCTGCCAGAGTTCTGGGATTTGTTTCCAATTCCACGGAGACCGACTAGTTCCCACTGCAATTCCCTCTCCACTTTGGGAAATGCAGCTCAGGTTTTTCATCTCACACCTCCTTGCCACTTTGATCTCCAGGCATGTCAGATTGCATTAGCCTTGGAGCTGGGAGGGACTTCCAGTGCAAGTAATAACACACAGCCCTGCCTAGGGCTTGCCTGTCTTTCTGCTTGAGACCCGTTCTGGAATGCCATGGGAGGTGAGAGGCAGCCAGATATGGCCTGGGAGCACTCACTGACCACACCAGGCTCCTGACCTGACCTGCTGATTGGTTTTGTTAGTCCTGGCAAAAGGGATTCATTCTCCTGGCAATACTGCCTAGTGTTTTCAGCTCGTAGTATTGCCTCTCTCCATCTTTATTCCAGTCAGGTAAAAAATGGTAATGACAGAGTAGTTTCTGGCTCCTGTGCTCATTATAACGACAGACTGAAGATTGGGTCTCTGCTAGTCTTTTCCAAAGGATTTTGTGTGGCTGTGTTGAGGAAACATCTCAGATGATCCCTGCCAGGAGGGTGGACTTTTGTCAGGGGTGAAAAAGAGACACTGCAGGTGCATGGAATGCTTGGGTGAGAAGTCCCATCAGTAGCTGTTCCTCACTGCACAGTTTGTCAATGCCAGTTTTGAAAGATTCTTACAGTGTGGTTTCTGCCAATTCCCACTAGAAGACTTCTTTGTCAGTCCAGCAAGCTGCAGTCTTTGTCCACCTTGCCAGCCACCCTCCTGTTATCTCACAGGATCACTGAATTTTTTTCTACTTTCTAGACATGGTCTGTAACCCTTAAACTGCTTGTGCACAGTTCTCTCTGTCCATGCTCTCATCTCTCAGCAGTTTCTCAGTAGAATGAGGCATTGTGCTGCTAATTATCACTAAATGCCTTAACATGATGGCAATGTCATTTCCAGATGAGATAGTTGTGAAGTTTGAAAACTCCAGAGTGAGAGCAAGAAACCTGTTATATGACACTCTGCCTGTGGTGATTCATGGGAATGGACCCACCAAGGTGAGTGGATGTCCTGAGAGAAAGATTTGGTCTGTGTTTGTGGCAAAGTGACCCTTTAGGCTTGATGGATCACGTTGCTGTCTACCCATATATTGTCTTTCCCTGTGTGCATTTATGTTTGAGAAACAATAAGTGGTCCAGGTCCAGAGCAGCAAGGTGGGTCTGGTTCAAAGACCCACACGTAATTGGACCCTCAGGCTGTGGTGCTTTTCAGGTTCTTTTGTTCAAGAAGGTAAATGAAGTTGAAAGATGATCTTTTAGTTTGGAGACAAAGAAACTCCCCTGTCCTGTAATGCCTAACATGGCAAATTGCCTTTTGCAGCTGCAGCTGAACTACCTGGGAAACTACATTCCTCAAATATGGACCTTTGAGACTGGCTGCACTGTGTGTGATGAAGGTCTGAGAAGCCTCACGGGGTTTAAGGTAAGGCTGATGTGTCTATTCAAAGCTCTTGTGACAAGTCTTACAGTGGGATCTTGTGTGTCTGATGTGGAATACAAGTCACTTCTTCTCTCCCCTTCTCACTCAATGTAGGATGAGGCACTGCCAAGGATTCTGATTGGCATTTTCATCGAGCAGCCCACCCCCTTCCTCTCCCAGTTCTTCCTGAGGCTTTGGAACCTTCACTATCCAAAGCAGCGAATCCAACTCTTCATTCACAACCATGTAAGTGAAGTTGGCCTGTGACGTGGGGGAAATGTACACCTCCCCCTGTACTCTAGGCACCTTTGCAACCCTGGGCTAGACTTCTTGACTCTAATCCCAGTATTTATCTGCAGTGGCACTCAAAGATAGCTCAATCAGCTGAGACAGGCTGAGAAAGTTGGGGCTGTTCAGCCTGGAGAAGAGAAGGTTGTGCTGGGATCTCCTAGCAGCCTTTCAGGATCTGAGGGGCTACAGGGAAGCTGGAGAGGAGCTCTGTGTTAGCAACTGCATTGGCAGGACAAAGAGGAATGGGGAGAAATTGAAAGAGAAATTTAGATTAGATTTTAGGAAGAGGTTTTCCCTGTGAGGGTGGTGAGACACTGTCCCAGGTTGCCCAGGGAGGCTGTGGCTGCCCCAACCCTGGCAGCGTTCATTCCAGGTTGGCTAAAGCCTTGAGCAACCTGCTCTGGTGGGAGGTGTCCCTGCCCAGGGCAGGGGGTTGGGGCTGGATGTTCAAGACCACAAGGCTGAGATGAGCCCATCTTACCTGTTTTTCCTTATTTTTGGCACAGGAGGAACATCACCTGATGGAGGTGGACTCTTTTGTAGAAAAGCATGGCAAGGACTATCTTGCTGTCAAAGTGATTGGACCAGATGATGAGGTGGAGAATGCTGAGGCACGAAACTTGGGCATGTAAGTGGTGAGGCCATGCATCAGAGTCAGCCTGGGACCAAACTAAGCCAATCTGTTTTTTCTCATGGTCATCCCTGACAAGTGGATGCTTCTCTTTTTCCAGTCACCCTTCCCTGTCAGTTTTCCTAGAGTTAACTCCTCATGCCTGTTACGTATTGAGAAAAATATCAGCTTCAATAGCATTTCTTCAGTTTCAAAAATTAAGTTCTCACTGGTCCTTTGCCCTGGGAGAAGGATAACCCTGTAATTCCCACCCTCATCTACATCCCCAGCTATATATCACAAAGAAAACACACCTAGATCTCTCAAGATGAGGAGCTCTTAGTAATAAAACTAAGAGCTAGTGGGAGAGTATCTTTCTGTCTGTGATCAGGAGGTGTTTGAGCTTGGGTATGGATTTGGGCCAACCGTAAGTGGGAACCTCTTCAGTTTGAGCTGAGGAAACAGTTTGCTAAATGTGATTTTGGCTGTGTCTCAGTGTCAGTTCAATACTGAATCTGATGTCCTTGTGCTGTGCTGGTCCTCTGGGTTGTTACATCAAACTGAACTTTTCTGAGCACCCAGAAGACTTTTAGACCAGTGAAGGAATTCCTGGTGCTCTGTTTCTTGTCTTGCTCTGTTTTAGGAGCATTTTGGTGTGACTTTTCTCATTCTCTGCCTGTAGGGATTTGTGCAGGAAGGATCCTGACTGTGACTATTACTTCAGCCTGGATGCTGAGATAGTTCTGAAGAACACAGAGACCCTGAGGATCCTGATTGAACAGAACAAGTGAGTTCCTTGGTTTGAGGAATTCTCACTGGTCATCTCACATGAGGAATACAGTGAGCTCTTTTATCCCTGAGATGTGAAGGTGTCAGGAGAGCTGTCTCAGAGATGGAATGTTATGTGAGGTCTTTCCTCAACTGTAGCTGTAATCCCTGGATTTTTAGGCAAGGGATGTAAATCATCTTTAATTTTATCTTTATATAGTCACTAGAATGAATCAGATTCTGATTCTGCACCCTGTTCAGGGTGCAGCTAGAGAGGAGATTGGGACCACATTTGCCCTTTTTTTAATGTGGAATTTCAATCCAACGAAGTTAATGAAACAGCAACTCTGTGAGGGAGAAATAACTCCTACAGTTGTGTAGTTTGGATATATTTTTCCTTTTCTTCCTGTGGTAACATCCTGTCCTGCAATTCCCTTTTGTTTTGTGCTGCCAGGCAGGTGATTGCCCCTCTGGTGAGTCGTCATGAGAAGCTGTGGTCCAATTTCTGGGGAGCTCTGAGCCCTGATGGGTACTATGCCCGCTCAGAAGACTATGTGGAGATTGTTCAGAGGCGCAGGGTGTGAGTATGCACAGGGAGCTCTTCACTGGTATAACCCCTCAAATGCAAAGCTTGCTGCACTACACTGTCATCAAACAAAATGTCAAAGAGAGCACAACTGTCTTTGTGTAGAGAAAAGGAAAAGAAGCTGCTCTGTGTTGTCCCCTTGAGCAGAGAGAATGTGATCACAGTTAGGGTTTGATAGTGCTGACTCTGCTGCAGTCGTTTCATTTTACTCATGTCATGTTTTCCCACCTCTGCATTATAGCTGCTGTGATCTTTAAAGTCCTGTGAACTGCTATTTAATCTCTTTCAGATACTCTATAAAATACCAGGGGATCCTTGAATGGAAGATTCACAAAGTAGAATTGTTGATTTATTCATATTCTTTTGGGACCCACTTTTGTTTTAGATCATTATATGTGCCATAAATGCTGGAAATCAGCTTATGCACTTTTAGCTGGTTCATTTATTATTTTTTTCTAAATCACTGGAAAAAATATGTTGATCTCTCTGGGAAGAGATTCAAGCCATTAATTATGTCCCTAGCAAAAACACACAGGAGCAATTAATTGCCTTCACAGTGGACTAGCATTTGTGCAGCTTAAAAGCTCTGGCAACAGAAGTGATTTTTTTCTGGAATGTTGGTATGGTTTCTCCCTACTGTTCTGAGTTGGCTCATTTAGGCAAGCCTGACTGATGCTGCAGTGCTGCCTGCCATGCAGTAGGTCCAGCAGTTTCTGTCTCAGTGGTATTTCAAGCCATGCTGTCCTACCCCTGTGTTTCAGAGGGCTCTGGAATGTTCCCTACATCAGCAGCGTTTACATGGTTAAAGCCAAGGCTCTGCGCTCCGAGCTTGACCAGGGAGATCTTTTCCACAGTGGCAAACTGGATGCTGACATGGCTTTCTGCCACAACGTTAGGAATCAGGTCAGTGGAGGAGAGAGGCTGGCAGGGGAGAGCTGCATGCCAGGGTGGAGGTTACAAGATAAACTGTTTTCAAGGCATTCAGCTCTGCCAGGGCAGGGGACAGGATGAGCTGGCACTGTGCAGTAGTGTGCAGACTTTGGAACAGTGTGGGATTTCTGTCCTGCTGTGAGACCACATGGAGACAGGGACCACTAAATGTGGATAACATTTTTATTCTTGGGCCTGTTCAGGGCTGTTCTAAATGGGATTGATAGGGTAAGAAGGAAGAACCTAATCTCACAGCAGCTGCTCTGCTTCCAGCCCTGGCTGACAGGCGACAGAATTGCTGTCTGTGGCTGAAACCTTTCGGAGTTCCTCATAACTAGGGTGGAAATTAAACCCACAGGAGAAAGAATGAGTAAATGAACAGCTTGGAGAACTGTCAATGCTGATATTTGATGGTGGCTCATAGAAATGCAAGGCCTTGACTGTTTCCCTCTGTCCTGCAGGGAGTCTTTATGTACCTGACAAACAGGCATCAGTTTGGACACATCCTGTCCCTGGAGAACTACCAGACAACTCACCTCCACAATGACCTCTGGCAAATATTCAGCAATCCTGAGGTGAGATAACCTGCATGCTCAGCAGGCTTAGCCATGTGACATGGAAAGATCTGATGATTAGATTCACCAGCGTGGAAGGTCCAGGCTTTGTAATACCAGTGTCTCTCAGGTGGGATGAGGAGTGTAGCCAGAATTTAAAGAGAGGTTGTTTGTGGGATTCATGTCCTCTGGATCTTCAAAGCCTGTGAATACTGCATGAGTGGCCTCCCATTCCCTCTTTGAGCAGGCCCCACAGAAACGACTGGTTTGCTTATCTTTTAACTGCAGGACTGGAGAGAAAAGTACATCCATGAAAACTACACAGCAGCTCTGAAAGGGAAATTGGTAGAAATGGTAAGAAAACATTGCTCTTATCCTTCAGAATGGGAGATCTGCACCAGGACAAAGCTTGTATCATCCCTGTTATCATTCTCAGGAATAAGCAATTCAGCACAGAAAATGTGACATTGAAAGTAATTTTAGAGCCAAATCCTTCTCCTAGAAGGACATTTCCAGTTCTCTTAAGTGGGGCACAAAAATCAGGAGACAAATTTCTGTCCTTAGTATTTTAGTTTCTTTCCACTTAAGCTGACTCAATCTACATTCAGTTTAGCCTTACTTCTTTTGCCTCAAGCACCTGCCCTTGCTTCTGCTGTTCTCACCTCTCTGCTTTCTGCAGCCCTGCCCAGATGTTTACTGGTTCCCCATCTTTACTGACACTGCCTGTGATGAGCTGGTGGAAGAAATGGAACATTATGGCCAGTGGTCCACAGGTGACAACACAGTAAGTAGAGGCAGGAGCTCTTTGAGTTCTGGGTCACAGCATTATCTGTGCATTTTTGGTGGCAGCAGAGCCTCAGATGGGAAGGCAGTAGATCCCACGGTCAAACCAGGAAACTGGGGAAAATACTCTGGGGTTTTTTTCCCAATTAACTCTGTGATTTTGTCCCCATTTTAAATGTGAATTAATTTTTCTGAGTCCTCTTTACTGTCCTCTAAGGCTATAGTCAGTGTACAGCTTTTCTAATGGTAATATTTCCCTTAGGTTTTAATTAGTGTTTGAAATGAGTTTTCCATCCTGCAAATTATTATAAATAAGCATAATATTTATTTGTGGTTAGCAGAAACAAAACTTCCAGGTTCCCATCCTTATGGATATTCCTGTCATTCTATTTCAGGACAGCAGAATCCAAGGAGGATATGAGAATGTCCCAACTATTGACATCCACATGAACCAAATTGGCTTTGAAAGAGAATGGTATAAGTTTCTTCTGGACTATATTGCACCCATCACAGAGAAACTGTACCCAGGGTACTACACCAAGGTATGTACATAAAGACTCATGGTCAGCTCAGCACCTCCTCCAATTGTAGCTTTGTGGACAGACTGCTGGAATCCTTTAGCAATACACAGACTATTTCCCAGTGTGAACAAACTAATCCTGGAGTGTGACACAGGGAAATATGACATTCTCCTGCCTGGCTGTTGCCTTTCCCCCTGAGCAGTGGGATGCAATTTCAGTGTTACACTCTGCTCTGCAGCTCAGTAGCCACAGACTACAGCCCTGTAACAGAGTGCACTTTGTTCTCTCCCCAGACTCAGTTTGAATTGGCCTTTGTGGTTCGCTACAAACCTGATGAACAGCCCTCCCTGATGCCCCACCACGATGCTTCCACCTTCACCATTAACATTGCTTTGAACAGAGTGGGGATAGACTATGAGGTGAGTGTGTGCCAGTCAGGAGTGCAGCACAGAGCCCTCTCCTTATCCACACCTGGATTCTTCACACTAAGGATTGCCATTAGTGACAGCCTGTGCTGGCTTGGGCTGAGGTAGAGCTAACTTTGTTCATCAGTGGTTAGTACAGAGCTGTGTTTTGGATTTGTGCTGAACACAGGGTTGATCATATGGAGATGTTTTTGTTGTTGCTGAGCAGAGCTTTCACATAGCCAAGGCCTTTGCTGCTTCTCATACTGCCACACTGGCAAGGAAATTAGGGGTGCATGGGAGACTGGGAGGAGACACAGCTGGGACAGGTGACCCAAATGGATATTCTATAGCATATGACATCTTTCTCAGTGTATAAAGTGGGAGGAAGAAGGAGGAAGGGAAGGATGTTTAGAGTGTTTGTCTTCCCAAGTAACCATTCTGTGTGATGGGGCCCTGCTCTCCTGGAAGTGCCCAACACCTCCTACCTGTGGGAAGCAGTGAATTAATTCCTTGTTTTGCTTGTGTGTGGCTTTTGCTTTCCCTATTAACCTCTATATCTCAACCCATGAGTTTTCTAGCTTTCACCCTTCCCATTCTCCCCCTGATCCCACTGGTGGGCAGTGAGCGAGTGGCTGCGTGGTGTTTGCTGCCTGGGGTTAAACCACGACACTGGGCTAGGGTAGGAAGGAGATTTATCAGTGCATCACAACACAGGAGATTCCCCAAGCACCTTCTCAGAAAGGCTGCCAGGATAAGGCCTTTCCCTGAGGTGCTTTTCCTAAGCTGATGAGTCTCTCATGTTTGATCCCACTGGTGGGCAGTGAGCGAGTGGCTGCGTGGTGTTTGCTGCCTGGGGTTAAACCACGACACTGGGCTAGGGTAGGAAGGAGATTTATCAGTGCATCACAACACAGGAGATTCCCCAAGCACCTTCTCAGAAAGGCTGCCAGGATAAGGCCTTTCCCTGAGGTGCTTTTCCTAAGCTGATGAGTCTCTCATGTTCCCCTCAGGGTGGAGGCTGCAGGTTCCTGCGCTACAACTGCTCCATTCGAGCTCCAAGGAAAGGGTGGACCCTGATGCATCCAGGACGTCTGACCCACTACCACGAAGGTCTTCCAACCACCAAAGGAACCCGTTACATTGCAGTGTCCTTTCTTGACCCCTAGAGCCATTGCTTCCCAGGAAGGACCTTTCCCTGACCCTGCTCACTGCTGGAAACAGGGAATGCTGCTGAGAGTTTCTAAGGCATTGTTCAAAGCTATTTGGATATTGGTTTTTAATGATGTTTTAAGACTCCACTACTGGAAGATCATCCTCTGCAGGTGATATCTAGGAATCTTGCTGTAGAATTCCAAAGGAAATTTTGTGCCTTCGTTTTTGATTCTGCTCCTCATCAGCTGTTTCTTGGAAGTGCCATTTACTTGAACCTTCTTCCCTGATTGGTTGGCTTTAAAAAATGCTTTCTTGGACTGGAAATCCAGCTTTGTTGGAGGCAAGTCACCAGCTGGAAGCCTGTTTTCATCCACAGAATATACGGGACTGGATGCCAGGCAATAATTCCTGGACACTATGCCAAATACAAACCAGTCAGGGAGATGACTCCAGGAGCCACAGCAGTTAAATGTCATAGCAGATGAAGTTCAGCAGTAAGAGCCTGAAGATCATCTAATTCCTTACCTCTTTGCAGTCCTTGCAAGCATATCACAAAGTTCACAGCAGCAGCAGTGGCAATGTAGGTGCTTCTGGTTAGCTTAGGAAGGTTCTCTGATGGTGCTTTACCTCTAGGATTGGACTGAAGAGAGAAAACACAGCCTCCCTACCTTCTGTTTCTGCAGCAAGAGCAGCTTAACCAGACTAATTCAGATCATGTCAGTCTGTGTAGATTCAACCTAAGAAAGGGAAGGCTGGGAACAACTCCATCAGTTGTGAGGGCTTCACTGTGGAACTCTCTCTGTCCTATCCCATATTAAGATTGTCAAAAGCTCTGATCAACCTCTACATAATAACCCAGAGGTCCCAGTGGTCTTTGGTGGCCTCACTCCAATTGTCAGAGATTGTTTTGATCATTTTCTCTGATGGCCCATTCACATTATATGTAAAGAGCTGCTCTCTGGTTCTTAGAGGAAATAATTATTCAGTGTTTCTATTATTTGATATTGCAAACCAAAACACTCCACTGCAGACACTTCCCCAGTGGGGTTGAGGCTGAAAGAAATTAGTTGTTGGGAAGTGCTGAGAGATTGTGGTGAATGAGTAGGTGTTAAAATATGTCTAGACCAGACCCATGGTTAGAGAGGGAAGGAGGAGAAACCGTTCCTGTCTGTGCCTATGAGATACCTGCTCTGCTTATCAGACACTATTATGGGCTGGGCCTGCCAGGCCAGTGTGTTTCACAAGCAGTAAATTCACACCATGATTGTCCACAGGAAAAAAAATATTCTGCCTTTTAGTTGTCTGTCTCCAGTTTCTACTCTCTACTCTGTCAGGGTAGAGCCCCTTCCTCTCGGACAGGTCACATTAACGTGGGCAAATAGCTTTAGACATGTGAGTTCTGGCAGAGAACTGTATGAAATTGGAATGTGCCTGAGGAAGGTGACATAGAGCTTTTCCCACAGCTTTCCATGACCTTTTTTAGGTCTATTTCAAGGCCACACACACACACATGCCCCAGGTGAAGTGAGAAGTGAAGCTGGAATAAATCCTGTTAGGTGAAATCCATAAATCTGTTACCAAATGAAGGGATTGATACTCCAATCATTGAGATGTCCAAAATGTGTATTATGTATTTATACAGCATTTTGTGGTTTTATTTTTTTCCCCACTTCTTTTGTTGTGTCTTTCCTTGGCTCTGTGATTCGAGTTAACACAGCACCTGTCACATGGGATGTGCAGTTTGAGCCAGGGGAACTCTCATTAAACCCTTCCACAGAATCACAGGATATCCTGAGTTGGAAGGCACCCACGAGGATCACCAGTTCAACTCTTGCCCTGCACAGGACAATGCTGAGAATCCCACCCTGTGCCTGAGAGCATTGGCCAAACACTCCTGGAGCTCTGTCAGCCTTGGGGCTGTGACCACTGCCCTGGGGAGCTGTTCAGTGCCCAAACACCTCTGGGGGAAGAACCTTTGCCTGAAATCCACCTAAACCTGTTCCAGTGCCCAAACAGCCTCTGAGTAAAGAACCTTTATCTAATATCTGTCCTAAACCTGACACAACTTCAGGCCATTCCCTGGGTCGTTCCCGATTCAGAGATCAGAGGTCAGAGCTGCTCATGCACTGACCCTCAGGGGGAAGTTTTATCCAGCCATGAGCTCTGTCCTCAGTCGCTGAACACACCAAGTGCACTCAGACACTCCTCATATGGCCCCTCAAGGCCCTTGCCCATCTCTGTGTCCCTCCTTTGGACACTAACAGCTTTACACCCTCTTTGTGCTGTGCTGCCCAATCCGCACACAACACTCAAGGTGAGGCTGCCCCAGCGCAGCGCAGAGCAGGACAATCCCCTCCCTCGATGCTGTGCCTGATGCCCCAGGACACGCTGTCCCTCCTGGCTGACAGGACACACTGGAACTCCCATCCCACTTGCCATCAACCTGAACCCCCAGCACTACTTTCCAACCCCATTTCCCACTCTGTGCCCACGCAGGGCTGCCCTGCCAGGCGCAGAACGCCACACTTGCTCTTGTTAACCGTGTAATTTATCAAGCTGTCTCGGAGAGAGCTCACAGCTCCTCCTGGCTGCGTGCGGTCACATCATTAAACGCTAATTAACGCTGCGGGTTGGGTGGCTAATGACACGGGGAAGAACTACAACTCCCAGCGCGCCCCGCGCGGCGCCGGGCAGTGACGTCACGCGCGCGCCCG
>NW_008651250.1:0-37455 GCF_000695815.1 Acanthisitta chloris
CTGGTGCGGCGCGGGGGCTGCCTGCTGCTCTGGCTGGCCTTACTGCTGGGCTGCTGGGCTGAGCTGGGCAGCGGGCTGGAGTTCCCGGGTGCGGAGGGCCAGTGGACCCGCTTCCCCAAGTGGAATGCCTGCTGCGAGAGTGAGATGAGCTTCAACATGAAGACACGCAGCTCCAGTGGGCTGGTGCTCTACTTTGATGATGAGGGCTTCTGCGACTTCCTGGAGCTCATCCTCACCCAGGGTGGGCGGCTGCAGCTCAGCTTCTCCATCTTCTGTGCCGAGCCCGCCACCCTGCTCTCGGACACAGCAGTCAATGACAACCTCTGGCATGCTGTTGTCATCCGCCGCCACTTCAAGAACACGCCGCTGATCATTGACCCAGCCGAGGCCAAGTGGGTGGAGGTGAAGTCCAAACGGCGGGACATGACTGTCTTTAGTGGGCTCTTCTTAGGGGGGCTCCCTCCAGAGCTGAGGTCGGCAACGCTAAAGCTGACACTCTCCTCTGTCAAGGACCGGGAGCCCTTCAAGGGCTGGATAACAGATGTCCGGGTCAACTACACGCAGGCGTCCCCGGTGGAGAGCCAGGAGGTGCGGCTGGATGATGAGCAGAGCCGCCTGTGCGCCAGGGAGGATGTCTGCCTCAATGGGGGCGTCTGCTCGGTGCTCAACGACCAGGCTGTCTGCGACTGCTCCCAGACTGGCTTTCGGGGGAAGGACTGCAGTGAAGGTAAGGTGACATTTCAGCTCGCCCCACTGCCCCCTTCCCCATCGCTCCGTGGAGGGGATGTGTAGGAGGCCAGGCCTGCATGGAGTTTCATCTGTATGAGTGGATCTCCCTCCCTCCCCTCCCTTCCCACCGTGTCCCCGGCTCCCGTGTTCCCCACCTTCCCCTCCCTGTCTTCCACGTGTCTCTGTGGCCAACCATGGTGCCATCACTCTTCTGTACTCTGCAAGGCCGTGTGAGAGGAGGAAGAGGAACAGGACATTATTTGGGCGTCTTCTGAAGGTGGGGTGGGATTTGGGGTTGTTCTGGGCAAAGGAAAGATGGTTCCTGGGTACCAGGTGTCACCTAAGTGGGAGGGGGTGGCTGGCATCACACTTGTCTTGAGTTGAGGGAGGGGACGGTGGGCATGCTTGTCACAAGCAGCTGGTGGTAATTAATTGGGGGAGTGGGGAAGTGGTGCTGAGCATAGTTTCACAGAATTAAACGCAAAGGTGACCTGGGTTTAGTTTGGTAGGGCAAGGGAGACCCAGAGTCCACTTTGTACATGATATTTGCCTCTGCTGTGTCATTGAAAGAAAATCAGTGATTTATTTGTGAATTCCTTAAATTGTTGCCGGGGAGGGGGGGGGGGGATTAAACAGAGGATTATGTTTTTACATGAATACGAACGATGCTGCTTTGCAACGTATTTAGCAATTCACCATGCCAGTTACACGGGGAGAATACAAAGGGGCAAGGGGGAAGTACATGCTCCAAGACCACAGAATTATTGAATAGTTTTATCAAGGAAGAGGGAGCTTAGAAAAACAGCAATTTCCTGAATCCCATCTACAAATAAATCACTGGGTAAAATAAGATTCATATTCAGTGCCCATTGTTTTTACCAAATGGAAGGAATGTGAACATTTACTTTGCAGATGCATGCAGGACTCTTTTACCATTATTTTGTTAGTAAATGTACCATTGCTTGCAGCTTCTTAAGCATAGAATTTACGTATGTTGTGCACCTAGAACAGGATGTAAAGGTGTATGAGTGAAACGAGCAAATGTGTCAAGGGAAAATATCATCATGTCAAAATTGGAGAGCAGAGATCCAAGTTTAAAATGTAAAAGGTAAATATAAATAAGATATTATCAAGGCCAAATTAAGATCTTCACTGAGTGGCTGCATGACATTTATGGCTGAATAATTTGCCTTTAGCATTTCTATCAGATTTCACTCATTATAAGAAAGAAAACATCATTTGTGACTGTGCTTTATTATGTAACACCTTCTGTCCTTAGTGTCAATACTTAAAACACTACAGTCATTCTGCATCCTGTTTACTTTATCAGCTGTTTATCTCACATCTGCCATTTGTAAAAAATTCAAACCCTATTAACATTTTAAAATAATTTTTAATAAGAGCAAATGATAGTTCTAGAAAACAAGACATTTGTACTTTCAATTGCACCCATTCCCAGAAACTGTATAATGAAATATCTTTTATATTAGGTAGATCATATCAACGGATGTAGTATTTGGGTGTCAATTTTTAATACACAATACTACGTAATACATAGGTGTATGTACATTGTTGAGTTGTCTCAGTATCTTTGAGATAGGCCCTATTATAAACCAAAAAGAAAATTATGAGGTGTAGTAGCTGACGGATTTATATGCCCTTTACATTAAAACATAGTTTATTTGAAGCTATTTTGAACATGTAATATTTATATGAAAAGGTTCACATAATTGCATGTAGTATCAGTCAGATAAATTCTTACTTTTACACAACCATAGGTTCAATAGCTATTTTTAAGGAACATTTTTATGTTTAGATTGAATGTCAGTGAAATACATATTTATATTTATATATATTAAAAATCTTATGGAGCTTTTAAGGTGATGACACTGAAAATAACGTTTAGAATCCTCTCAAATTAAGGTAAAATGCTGGCTTCATTTAAATACCGGTGGTTTTACAATTTAGCTAGGTGGGATCAAGATTCCCCTCAGGTCTCCCTTGACCACTAAGAAACCTTATGAAATAATGGCAAGACTTACAATTTTAGCATACTGTCTCAACGAAGGGTCATAAAGTATTCAGAGTCTGATTTCATTTGAAATGGCAACATTTCCACTGATAGCAATATAAATGGAACTAGGATTACACTTTATAATAACTGAAATTTTCATCAGTCGGGTTTTGATGAAGGTATTAGAAGCTACTCATATGTCCTACCAAAGATACATTATAAATAATTTAATATTTGAAGAAATAGAATAGACAGAAGGACAAGTAAAGCCTTTATGTCTGCCTAGAAAGAAACCCTGGCTACTGCTGTTTAGTTCTTTGTAGCCAACCTAGAAATGATGCTGTTGAGCTTTGATCTTTTGTTCTCGGAATGTGTAAATTTTCCAAAATCCTTAGTAAGACATTGTCGTTGCTAGAGGATCATCTCAGACTGCAATTTGCTGGAGAGGCCTTTTGAGTTTTCACTCTTTCTCTTGTTTTGCTTTTTGTTAAAAATGGTTTAGATGGGAAACACTTCCAACTTTCCATTTTTATCTGAAATTGTAGACACGTCCTAGTTGATACCTTTTCTTTAAAAGTGAGAGCTGGTCACTGAATTTGATTTTCCTTGGATTTTAATTTTTTATTAACTTTTCTTTTTGTTTGTATTGATGGTGATTCTACATCACTGCAGTCTGGTAAGACACAGAGTCCCACAGTGTAATGAGGACTTTAGGTATCAATAACAAAAACAAGGAAATCTTACCAGAATTTTCTGTCCTGATTTGCACATTTGGGAGTTTAGAAATAATTGATTTAGAGTCAAAGTTACAAGCCTTGGGATGCAATTTTTAATAGAAGTTCCGTTATTTTCAAGGATAAAACAACTGGTGGTTTGGTTTTATTTTTGTCAGATTTTCATCTTTGCAAATCTCATTAATTTTTCGTGAAGTAAAGTTTTGGTATAAGAATGAAGTTTAACCTAGTTCATTTGTTTTGGAAAACCCATAGTAATATGAGTTATACCCAGTAGGCTTAATTGTCCTTGTACCTGTCTAAATCAGGAGTAGCTGCATTTATGTTTTCTGAACCACACTAGTGTAAGAAGCCAGGAAACTTGCATTCAGTCATGCCCTTTGTCCAAACAGGATCTAAATTCTCTTCAATGGGAGCACTGGCATATATCACTGAAAAAGGACTGGAGTTTTGCTTGAGTATCAAGGATGTGCAGTCCACAGCCCACAAAAATATGATCTGTAGCAGTTCCTTTGTCAATGAATCTATGAGTGAAAACAGTACAAGAGCCTTCTAAAAGAGAAAATAAAATCTCTATTTAGTCCTGAAGAAGGCAAAGGAATATTATTTCACGTAATAACAGTGACTCAGTAGAAGAGAATATACACAAAATTATGATAAATTTTGTTAGACATAAGACTAGCATTGAAATAAACTGACCACCATATCCATTTTCTGATAATTTTTTGACATACATCACAGTCTTCTATTCAGTGAAAATTATATTATTTCCTGAAATGACTCAAATTGGTATGGCTTGAATTTATGATAGGGAGAGCTGTTCATTAAAAAGACAGATCTTTAAAATCAGATTTTTAGTGAATTACATCAAGGTCCTAAAAGGTGAGGAGAATACATAATACATGTCAGTGACCCTCCATATTCCTCTTCTGATTTTGCTCCTTACATTAAAGTTTCAAAACAAAAAAAACCCCAAACTATTTTGCATGTCAAATTAATAAAATAGAGACCTGCTGACAAAAAAAAAGGTATCATTTTCCTTTCATCCTTATTTAAATAAAAATAAACTTGTTCAGTATCCTGTCTGAGAAAACAAGCAGATACCTCTAAAAGGGATAATAAAATACACATAACACATTGATTTTGGGAGAAGTTTCTCACTGATACTAACTTCTTGTCACTCCATGCCCTTCTGCTTTTCCGTATCTGAAACTGCTTGAAAAAATTACACACAGGATCATTTATCTTTTTAAAATACTGCTTGCCTACTTGCCTCAATATTAGCATGTGAGTTCAAAGTATTTCTCTTTAGAACACATTTTATTTTAACTGTTCCACTGAACTTCTGGTTTGTAAGAAAAATTAGGACTGCTCATGCAGCTGCTCACTGTAAGAGATATTCTTCCTTCTCAGATATTCGGAAGTTGATGCCAGCTCTGGTTTGAACTGTGAAAGTGATTTTTGAGGAAGCAAGTTCCAGATGTTTCAGGCTAGCCAGCATTTAGATTTGTTTGTTTGGATTCTGAATATATTATATGAGTCTTTGTTGTCCGTGTTTGCTTTTTCACATTAACTTCTTAAAAAGTCATCCAATATTAATATCTCTTTGCAAATTTTCATATTTGAATCCATTTAATTCTCTTATGCCTTGAATGAAACATTTAAACTTCTTTTGGCATTATCTTTTTCAAGATATGTATGTGTCTGACTGCAAAGAGACGCTGTTGAACGCATCGCCTATAGTCAGTCTTAACAAAGTAGTCACCATGGCCTTTATCCTTCTTGAATAGTCAGCTAAATATACTTTGGGCTAGTAAATACTTTTGATTTACACTTCAGAATCTTTATCTACAATGCACATCTCTATTACATGAGCTGTATTTCTTCTGCATGCTGAATTTCTTCTCAGTGCCAATGGCCACTGTGGAGATGTTGATGTAGAAGGAAGGCTAGAAATCCACTAGATATTGCACTAAGGTTCTGTTGTATTTACCAACTATGTAATTAATTTAGCAACAAATGTTTTAATTATTTAATGTTTTAATTTATTTAGTATTTTAAAATGGTGGCGTTGTCAGAGTAGAATCTTGAGGGCAGATGGCACAGTAATCTCAGAGTCTTTCAGAACTGTGTTGAATTTGTGCCCTCTGCATTTTGTCATACGAAAACACAATCCTTATATCAGTTTAAAGCACAATTTTGCATCATTTTCCTAATGCAGTTCAATGTATTATTTTGTTTGCCAGGATTCAGCATTATAGGATATTGATTTCAATATCTGCCGTGTGTAAAATCACAGGAATTTAAATTCTGTGTCACTGGTAATTAGGAGTTGGCAGTCTGGTTTATATTATCTTCTAAGGAGGCTTCTTGTTGAGCATTACTAATCCTTTCAAAATACTGATATTGAAATACTTCTAAAAGACCACTTAGGCATATTGTATACATCTTAGTACCCCAGATCAATAGTATTTTAAATAGTGAGGTTGTTGCTTCTCTTTGTGCCTAGTTCAGGTGCCAGGTCCTTCTTAATTTTAAGTCTGTATTGTGACTTTCAGAAAGCAAGTATGCTAAAAGAATTTCTATCTAGCACCATAGGGCCTTGTGCTGGATTGGTCATACTCATTCAGAATTTCAAAATTCTATAGTGAAATTGTCTATATTTTAATGTAATTACACTTCAAAGCTTACAGTCATAGTGGACCAAATGTACTTGATCTTTTGTCTCAGTTGCAGGTTGGCTTCCTAGGAGTTTTTAACAGTAGATGCTAGCCAAGTTGTTGTGGGAAAACATTTGGATTCCAGAACATAAAATTTTATCCCACAAACATTACCAGCCTGAGGGATAGGAATGGGGAAACAGGCTGGCAATTAAAAGCAGTTCCTGGTAGAATTAACTTTATGTAGAGACTAATGTTAGCATATGCAACTTTGAAGTTTTATGCTTCTTTTAATAGACATATAAAAATTGGTTGATAATTTAAAACAAAAGGGTCATCCATCTCTTTTGTTGAATTTAATACAACATTTTTTTCTTCCGGAAAGCTTGGTGTTCCTTGCAGAAAACATGAAACCATACCAGCTTGTGAAAAAATGCTTTGTCCAGTTTATTGCACTGTAGCTGAAAATTGTGTCCCTTCATAAAACCCTGATTTTACAGAATAGTGAAGGGCATTCTGAGGTGTTTACCATTTTGTACCTGAGGAGTAAATTGTGAAGACCAAAGTCTTTCAAAGAATGATATGGTTGAATGTAGCAAACATATCTTTAACTGTGTTGTTATGTATAGAATTGATGAGCAAGGTCAGGGTACATAATACTTTGACGCCTTTATTTAGTTCTACACCAATCCAAGATCATAATTTAATCTTTTGCAAAAGATATGCACTTTCTTGAATAACACTTTCTCCTTCTGTGCTGTCTCTGAGGGTATCACAAGCACTTTACCAGCCTGGATTCTATTGTGATGTATGAAGAACTTAATCTTTCAGCTCAGGTGCTCTTCAGCCAAGCTAAAAAGTAGTTGTATGGGGTGAGTTCATTCTAATGTCTAGCCAATCTTCTGGGTCCTGGAGTAGAAGTAGTAGAATTAATGATTGCTTCAGTGCACAAAATACCTGTAGTAACTAATGAACTAATGAAGGAGGAAAAGGCACATGGGTTTGATATGACATTGCTTTCTCAATGACCCTAGCCAGTTCACACCACTCCTCCAGTTTTTCTCCATCTGTAAAGTTAAACTAGTGGCACTCCAAATAGGATTTTTTGTTAGGATTATTTTCCTGGTCATCAGGTACTTGAAAGATTAGAATTTCTATTAGGGATTTAGTAGAGGAAGTCAAGACTTGAAGCTCTGTTTACTGTAGTGAAGACTGCTTTAGTCTGCAGAACTGGTATTTGTCAGCTGACTTTGAAGTTGCCAGCATTCCTATTGCCTATCTGTCCATAGCTGAGTGTCCAGAATATTGTGGGTTTTCTTCTGCACAACTAATCTGCTACTGCTTTCCACTGGTCTGACATTGGAAATTGTGTAGTTTGTCAACTGCCAACCACTTTTTCCTTTGACAATTCAGCTCTTCTCACCATTGTAATAGTTCTCATCCTTTGCAACATTAAAACACCTATACATGTCATCCTTATTTCTGTACAAGGATCTAAGTTTTAATGTCTGAGAATAGTGAAGAACTCTAGCTCCCAGTCAGTGACCATATAATTTTTTTGAAGTTTCATTCTCTTCCATTTCCAATGAGAAATCTGGGGTGAAAGTGGGAGGTGGCTTTAGTCACGCCTTGTTTGAGCTTGTAAAGAAATGAGACAGAGGTATGCTGACAGCAGTATCTAAGAACAGGATTATATGATAGGATTTTAGATTTCTTTAATTCGGTGGAATGAATTATGAACCTAGAACTATTTAGCTAGGTCCTAATAAGCAGAAAATGTAGTGCCTTTTAGATAGCTGAAAAAAAATGTTCTGTTTTCATTTTCCATTGGAGTCAATTTGAAGTCCCATTGACTCAAGTCTAGAATTAGGACAAACCTAATAACCTGCTGATTCTGAACTTACTATTCAAGTGGGAATATGAAAACAGAGAGATCTAGGGCAAATTAAATAACCTGCTGAGTCTGACTGTAGAATTCTTCTGGGAATGTCTATAGAGAACATACTTTTAATAAATTCTGATATTTATTATTATCACCATCATCATCATTATTCATTAGTTTAATATATGCCTTATGAATCATGCTGAAAGAGTAGAGTTATATGACTAATTTTGTTTTACATTTAAGACACCCTGTAATTTGAGGAAAAGTCTGTTTTACCAAAAAAAATGGAAGGTGTATTCACTAGAATCACTTTTGCAGTTGCTGCCACTACAAACTGTGAAACAGTGTATTTTGCTTATGGAAGTGTTACGTACCAGCGATTCTGCACAGGTGTGCAAGTTGCAGATTCATTTTAGTCTATGCCACAATGCACAAGGTCTTGAAATGAGAAGGTTTGACTTTTTGGTGCTTTTGTCTAGAGAAAGGACTTTGTGTTGCTTAAAGGCAGACAAACTAGATTGACTCTTCTCACAGTGCTTTTTGTAATTAAGTGAATGTGTACAGCCATTACAGAGGTTACTGTTATTACACTATGCAATTGGAGATGTATGTCACAGTTCCAAAGTTTCTGAATTACATCTTAATTTCTGATACAGAATGACCTCATGTCGATCTTCTTTCTCTTCTGTGCTTGTTGGCTTTAACGAAAGATTTTAAAAAAATGACACTTTTGTCAAAGGAGATATTTCCATTAAGAAAAGACTCCCTATGAAAGATTACATGTATATATTATATGTACTTTCTTTTAAAGAAGTGTATAGAAAATCACAGAATTAGTGAGTAGACATGGGGTGAAGATCTGTATCTCAATATTGTAATTTGCTTTAGAAGCTTATCATGACTCTTCTTTGTTCCCAAAAGTAAAACCAGAAATTTTCACACACACACACACATATCAGCATTTGTACAGTGGCTGTCTAGGGCAAAACCATGATGATTAGCTTTAGGATGAATTATGGTCTTGTGATGTAATAGTGATATTAATGCTGAATAAAAATGTGAGAATTGGGCCCTAATGCTAGAATAAAAGAAAAGTGCTCTATAGACCTCTTAAGAAAGATGTTCTCTTTCTTGATTCCGAATCATACAGGGGTGATAAAAGTGATATAAAAACACTTGGATTCCACTGATTGTTGCACAGGAGTAGGCTTACATTTTACATTTATAAAATAATTTGTACATTTTACATTTGTAATATCAGACTCTTAACCTGGAAGGTCCAGGGGCAGGAGGTGGAGACGCTGGTGACACTTGTTCTCCTTCCCAGACTACACACACTGCTATGTCTAAGCACAATGATATTCAGGTTATAATGGGGAGGACTGATGTTTCAGGACATCATCCCGTAGAAAAGCAGTGGTATTTCTTCAGAAGTTTCCAGGAATGTTAGTGCTGACAGAGAGGTTACTGTTTTGCTTATTTTTGAGTTTGCTTTTCTTCCCATTTTTCCTCATCAGAGGAGAGACAGTTGAAAATGAAATTATAAACCGATAGCTGTCAGTCACTTAATTCTTAAGACTACTGTGGGTTGATACAGGAAAGATTTGTGAATAGGTTTTCTAAGAACAGATTAATGCCCTCCTGCTATATCCTTCTCAGATGAGTGTTGCTGAACTTCTCAGGATCTGATTCTCTCTGAAGTTTGTCTTCTGTGATACTGCAGAAAAATAATTTCTGTAATATTATCACATTGCAAATAACACAGGGTGAGGGTTTTTTAGAATATATAGTCTTTAGAGTGTTCTTTATCACTGTTCTTGGTCCAGAGTTTGAGCAGCTGGGATGAAAGTTAGACTTGAACTCGTGCTTTTTTAATCTACAGCAGTTAAACAACTGAGTATGGTGTTATAATAAGTTGTGCAGTAATAATAAGCAGTAAAACACAGGTTTTATTTTTGTTTTCCACATTACAAATTTTGAAACTAAAAATATAAACAAATAATGCATCAGGTTTGAAGTTTTGAGAAAAATGTTTTGACACTGTTTCTTATTCAAGTTTTTGTAAGCATGAAAATTCCTATGACAGAAAAAAAGGTAATGTAATAGAAGTTCTGACCTCTATTCTTGCAAAACCACCAACGACCACATGCATGCTAACATTCAGAGTTTTTATCTATTATCATTGGCTGGATCCTGTTCTCTTGTTTAAAGTGTCATTGGGGCCTTTAAACAAGCAGAGTCTTTTTTGCACATTATAAATACCTGTATCATTCAAGTTTGCTATTCAGTCACATATTACCCATTGTGACACTGTGAATCATGCTGGTGGATTTTGTAAATCTTATGCCATGAAAGCATGCACAGTGATGCAAATGAATAAAATTTCCTTTCAATTTCTCCTCTTTTAAAAAAATAAACAAACAGAAACATATACATTTTAGTCTAAGTAAATTGCACCACAGGAATTCAGAAGCAAAGCTTCCTTCAGTGAGTAGTGGCTTTCATCTTTTATCTTGCTTATGTTTAAGCATGGAATTTCTCTCTCCATTTTATTTGCATTTGCATTAAAAAATAATAAAAAGCAGTCAGTGATGCTGTATCTACTGTGATAGAGGTATACCTAATGCAAAAAGCATACCTCTAAGAGCTTAGTAATATTTAGTTCGTTTGATGTTGTACTTTAATAAGGGGTCATTGCTCCTTGTATAACCTAAATTTATAAAGTGAGCTGACTACAGGTTTTGATGTTATTCAGCTTTGCTCTTCCTTAGTTTCCTCACCAGAAATCTGAATTATAATACATAAGTACGTCTTGGAAACTTGTCCTTGCTCAGTCTGAGCTCTCAGTGACTTGAATTAAGCTTTCAATCATTAGAGAATACAGAAAGAGATACTAAGGAAATTGACTAACTGAAGGAATTGGAAGAGAAAAATGTCTTTAGAAATCATATATATTATCCTGTATAGTATTTCTAAAATATTTTGCTTTTGTAGGTTTGTCAAATTCAGTACCATGTCTGTCAATTGATGGAGTAAAATAATTTGTTGCAGTACTCCTTTCATCCTATAAATCAGGATTGATGCCTCTGAAGCTAATATGTTAAGCCATTCCTCTGGTTAGGAAAAAGATGAAGTCTTTCAATGGTATTAATATTAGAACACCCCAAAATATCAAGAAATAAACAGACTTAACCTTGCTCACTGCTATGTAATAATACTTTACAATGTTTATCAAAGTTTCTTTTGTCATTCAGGTGCATAGAAACATTTTGCCAGTACAAAAATGACTGGTGAGAAGCTTTGCTTGCTTGTTTTCCACACCTGAATAGTACCAATAGTTATTTATGCCACTCCTTGTTTTCTTCTATTTTGTAGAGGTATAGTAAGAACTTGCAGTGCCATTTTCTCTTGTAAAATTATGAATTATTGGTTTAAACAAATTAATATTTTAATCCCACTCTCACCCCATTGATGAGATTGCCTGTCCTGTATTAAATGACCTATCCTGTATGCTTGCCCTTTGAAAATAGACTGTTGTGTATTTTTGTCATCTCCATTGAATCAATCTTCACACTCCTTTAGTCATTCTAAGATAGCCATTTAGTGCACAGGTTTTTAAAACACAGTTCAGTATGGCCAGTTTGCATCTTCTCTAATCAGCCTAAGTTGTCAGTGTCTATCTAAGATGTATGAACATACTACACTCAAAATTTATGCTTTGAGAATACTATTAAGTTTATAAAGTAAAGCACTTTGAAGCTACAAACTGTCAGGACAAAAGATACTGTGCAATTTTAATTTCATCTGTTTCTGCATATCTGTGATGAAATCGTCTTTAATTACATGATCATATACCACTTTATCCTCCAGCTCTCTGCTTCATTCAGTGCATAGTCTGGATAATAGTTTCTTCAATATTTTGTTTTCTCCTTGCTGTTCAGTTTGTAGCCCTGAGTCTTATTTATCGTGCATATTCAAATCAACTCTGAAGAGAAATTAGTAATTTTCCCCTGGGCTTTTCTAAGGTTTTCATAGCTACAACACCTGAGTCGGTATGCAAATGTTGAAAATTACACAATGCCTATATAAGGTGACAGATGCTATTATTCCAGTCATAGAGGAGAACTGAGGCAAGAGAGACTGAAGCCAAAATCATTCACCGAGTGCCCATCTGAAGTTTTTCTGAGTACTTCGCATATAGCACTACATACTCTAAGCATCCACTATAACTTCAAAGTACAGCTCTCACAGACTTCAGATTAGAGCTTTGAGTGGTCAGCATTATATATTCTGGGATATCCAGCAAGCCACACTCTCCAAAGACGCAAATATCCTTAACAGCATTAGGAATGACCACCCTGAGAATGCCTGTCTTAAAAACCTGAACAAAATCACATGGGATTTTTAAGGAGAGAAGGGGATAGAATATATCTCTTCCCCGCAGCATTCACCTCTCCATGCTATGTGGTACATCCCACTCCTTTTCAGCAAGGTCTCTTGTATTTCAGGAGCAGGTGCACTGCTCATTGGCACAACTTTCTTCGTCACTCGGTCATTACTTATTGCTAAGACTAGTCCTCTTCTGTGTACAGATGAAGTAAAGGAAGCTCTGGAGAGAATTGCATTAAACTGAGTAATTAAAAGCTTTATCTTACTGTATATGAATAAAGTAGATGGATCTAAGTGACGTAAGAAGCCTTATGTCTCAGAGCTGCTATTTTTGACTTTGCAACCTAAAGAACATTCTTTTAAGACAGTAAAATTGGTAGTGTGTATAAATTTTTTTTAGGATTTTCAGACTTTACTCCCACGCAGACATCCCAGCCCTGGCCATTGTGTCTTCTGCACTTGAATGAGGATGCTCCCTTTCTGCAGAGCCCACTCCCAGCAGGGAAGCTGATGATGGGCCGACACTTTCCCTGCTCCAAAACTGGGTAGCTGGACCTAGCACAATCTACAGAGTTTGAATGACAGAGCAAGTAAATGAATGACCTGCTGAGGCTGAAGTTAAAATGGTCTTTCAGGAGTTTACTGGTAAAATCCAAGACATTTCCACTAAAACTGCACAAACACATTTTTGAGAAAATTTGCAACTTGAACAGAATCTAGTGGCTTTTTGAGGGGTTGGAAAAAGATTTAAACCTGGAAGTCAAGTTACTCCTGCCCAAATGGGTTTTATATTTCTGCTTTAAAATAAGACTGATGTCAAAAGGAATCAGAATGGAAATGAAACTTGCTTAGAGTTCCCTTGGGGAGATACTAGTGCTAACATAAATGTCAGGTTTTCAGTTGAGATATTTTTTGTGACTAAATCAAATATATTTCTTTAAGACTGAAAAAAGGGAACTTCCTTCCTATACTGGCTCACTCTCTATTTTCTTTAATTACTGTAATCAGTGTTCCTCTATAGGTGTGTCTTTTAAACAAAAGACTTATAAAAATAATAAAAGACTTACACAAAATTGTTTCAGTACATTTCAGGACCATTTTTTCCAGGGTTTTTTAAAGTAAAATGCAAACATTGTATTTGCACACCTGCTTCTCAGTGTTGCCATTAAAAAATTATCTAGAAATATTCTTAAACTCTTCCTGTAAAAGTTTTATATAAGGAATAGTATAGCCACAATACAATATTCTGTACGCAAGAGCCAGAAATGCAGTGGTAGGCTTTGATGTGACCAGCCAATATTTTTACGATACTTCTGTTCTTTGTAAGAGCCACATTTATTAATGTCCCAGCAACTTTGAACACACCTTTATTAGTTTTCTAGTTATTTAGAGATTATAAGTTTCTCTACTTGCAGAACTAGCTGCTCTTTCTTTCCCTGTGTGTTTAAAAATTTATGAAGATTTAAAGTATTTCTTTTCCCTTTTTGCTTCCATGATTTACATTGTATCCACTATCTTATACTATGTACTGTATGCCTAGAAAGAATACAAATAAGAAACTTTTAGGGCAGGAGGTGAAAGCAGAAAAAAGTCACAGTCGAATTCCCAATAAATTTCTTTTTCATCACTTAAATCACAGATGGTCCCACTGTATTTGGTTGGATTATTTGCATGAATAATTTTATCCCCTTTATCCCCAATAAAATGAAAGTATGCACTAGTATGCTGCAGATAACTATACTTATTTTAATAATACAATATGGCTATTTACAAGCATATGATTATTCTGTATGTTACCTCATGGTATTTAATCACCTAGTGACATTTTCAGGAGTACTAAATGTTATTACTCCCACTGATTTAAATGGGACTATGTATGTTAGAACGAATACAGAAGTTTTAAAAATAAAAGAAGTTCAGTAGTCAAAAAAAAGTTTCAAAATTGTGGTTTAAGCATAATCAGATACAAGCCAAACTGCAGAATCATAGACAACCAATTAAAGTATTTATATTTATGAATTTTTAGAGACAACTATTCATGTTTTTGCATATTATAAATATCATGCCTAGTATGTAATCTAATTAGATTCATCTTTAGAAATACTTCTTAATGAATAATAATGACTTAAACTTAGATGTCTGTATGCATATAATTTTTTTTTTCAAGCTCAATGTATGTGTCATTTACCACCTTTTAGTAGCATTTTCTATGAAAGAATTGCAGTGCTGTTTCTTTAGGAAAGCTTAAATTCTCCGGCAAAATAGTACCAGTCAGAAATCTGAGTCCTGTGTAACATCCCTAAAGGCTGTTTTTTGCAAAGCAGTGAAGGGAGTATAATTTAATACACTCTGATTTTACTGTCATTTAAAATATGTCCCTAGCTCAGCAGTACTGCTCTGCAAACTTGTTTTTCTTCTGAAACACAGAAGATATATACAAAGAATGAAGGAAAAGTTTAGGAGCATAATGGGACCATAGGATATCAATAAAAATGCATTGACACTTCGATCACCATTTGATCTACTACCTACACTTGCCAAACTTTTCAAGACATTAGTTTCTGTGATTATTTACAGTGTTTGTGCATTTCGTAAAATGGCTAAAAAAACCCTCTTCACAAGTTAATAAAATTAATGAAAACCCCTTGTCCTAAATGTAACTTTATAAAGACTCCTAAATCTAAAAATAAATAGATAAAAACTTAAAGGCAATACTTCTCTTCTTAACCAGAGGCATATCTGTTTTAAAATTGTTAATGTACCATCTCTGGGATTTAGAACAGTAAGATCAAAAATTAGGTAGCAAGTATTATTTTATGCCAGAAATTTTCATTCACTTGTGGAACAGCAAATGAAGCCAACTGCTCTAAGTGAGACAGTATAGCCACTGAACCTAAGGTTAATTCCCTCTCAGATCTGCCCCCATACACATGGAGAATTGTGCTGCTACCATGGCTTGAATGAAGGAAAATAATTCTCTCAGGAGAGAGAATTTGTTAAATTCAAGTCATTTGGATAGTGCAGTTCCTCAAGCGGTTATGTGAGCTGATCCAAAGGAACAAATAGTAGTTTTTTTGCAAACATGCAGTAGCATATGGGGAGCTAAAGTGTTTGCCTTCTCAGCTACAGGAGAAGTGGGAATGTGACTCTTGTTTACATCTCTTTGAATTCCTCATATATAGCTGTGGTTGATTCCTGCAAGCATTATTTATTATCAGTGTTGTGGCCTTAAAAATTATTTAAAGAATATATTAGAAATATTAGGGAAACTTTCGGTTATTTGGAAAATATTTTCTCTCTTTCAAAGGAGCCTGTTTTCAAAGGTAAGTAAGGTAAAAATTGTCTCTCAATAAGCCTAGCAACCTCTCTGTGCTGTATCTTAATAAAAATCTTGAAGTTTTTCAGCTGAGTTTGTGAACCAGACCTCCATTTTCTGGGAGCCAGTAGCATCACTTTTAAATCAAATCTTGGAAAACCTCTTAGTACTGAAATTTTCCTTTTCAAAAATATTTTTAAGATTTGCTTTTCTTTTAGCTGCATTCAAAAGAGATTCCTGAATTAATGAATTAATTAATTATTAAGTTTTTCAGCTAAATTTCAATATGACTTCATGTTTTCTCTGACTGTATGCAACAGATAGCGTGGAAAAATGTTGATAAGATACTGGCAGTATTTTTGAAGCAAACCTTAGGTAACTAAATAAATGATATTAGCATAAGAATGTTACAAAAATATCGGAAATTTTATTAGATATTTTAGTAGTATGTCATGCTCAGCCAAGTTTCAGCAAATTACTGGTCACTGAACATGGTGTATACTGCCTGACTCTGAAGGGTGTGCAACAGTCTCACCATGAATCTCACTCTGTATTTCTTACTGCAGGTTGTTCTTACTGTAGTTTTTCCTTGATACTGTAGGATACTAAATTTGTGACCAGCTGCAAGTTCTCCTCTGAAATGTTGGATTCCTACAGAAAGTAATTTTAATTCTGATAGTGACCTTTACTTCTGGGCTTTGCAGTTGGGTTTTGCTTTTGCAGAATTTGCTATGGTTAAGAAAAACTTATTATTAAACAACCCTTTTTAGCTTTGGACCCAGATATTATTTCTTCTTTAGAATCTGGATCCTTCATAAATGATTACATCAGATGAATGGTAGACATCTGGAAGCATAAAATGGGAAAAAAAAAAGGAGAGATGAAGAACTAAGAAGTAATTAAGTACTGGAAATGGGATTTGGAATTGCTATTTTATTTTCACTATTCTTTTACAAGTTCTTTATATATCACAAACATTTAATCTTCCTTGCAGTTTTTCATCCACAAAATAAGGTTAATAATATTCACTGTCTTCTTAACATTTGCTGTCTGTTTTGTTTTGGTGATGCCTGAGATTTCAGAGCACATTTTGCTATATTCCTACCAATATCTACTACAAGAGAAGTGGATCTTACTTATGGTTTTAGATGTTACATATTATATACAGTATTGAGCAGTAGTTGAGATAAAAATTTTGGAGAAAAAGTAATGAATAAATTATTGTAATTTAAAGTATTCCAGATTGCTTTAAGGGCAACAGAGTTCCTGATGTACTCATACATATTCTTTATAAACAAATGTTCTTCTATGGAATAACCAATTTGGGCCTGGTTTGTGGTTTATTTCTCATATCATAACATGGCAACAGGATCTGTTTAACAAGATGAATATATCCTTGAGTGAAAAGGTGTTTACTTATAAAGGGGTCCTTAACAAATGTACAATGAAAAGATTCTTAATTTTAACTCCTTTACAAGTAGAAACAAAGATGCTTTTTGGAAATGAACTGAAACCCTCCTAAAATACATTTAAAGTTGTATTTTATTGGTATAAATGTCTGCTGATAAGAATTTTCTTAGGCATACTGCACTCTAATAGTACTTGCTGATGGTATTGTATGAAGGATTTTAGAGCTTTCCAGTAGAAAGTGTTTACAAAATGTCATACAATGTAAAGCTTTGTAGTAGCAAAAAGGTGTAAGGGGGAAACAGTGATTTTCCTTAATACCTGGTTACGTAAAGGCTATTCTGAACAATACAGACTGATTAGATAGTAAAGATAAGAAAAACACTTTCCTAAGTTTCTAGCTTCTTGGCTCTTCTGCTGCTAGGAAATTGCCTCCGAGCATAAGATGAATTTGTTCGTCTGTATTTGAATTGAAACGAAGATCTGATTTTCATCAGTGTAACAGTGGAATGGTTCTCCTCGGGCAGTCTTTGAAAACTAGGGAATATTCTTTCTGATTTCACAAATTTTTGTATCAAGGAGTTTGATTCTACCTCAAACTGCTTTAGCTCTCTTTGATGGACGTTATTGTTCATGAAAAATATATCCACGTGTTGCTTTACTAATTATAAAACGGTTTATGTAGAAATAATTCTAATTTGATCTGTATATGATGGAATTATGTTATGGTCTCAAGTATATGTAGCTTAAATGACTTTATAACATTCGATATCATGGAAGTCTTATGACAGTTCCTTTATGTAGCAGTTAGATAGTAGATTAACACGTGATTCTCTTGCTTTTCATGAACAATAGATGCATATAAAAGGATGGATAGACTGTCCAGATAACTATTTGAAAATATGTAACTGGAACTGAACAAACAGTCCAGCTACACATTGTTTACTATTTGGGTAAAATGACCAAACAGAGAGTGTATGATACCTGTGTCACAGAAGATAATCACCCACTGAAGAATGCAAAACCTACAGGAAAAGGAACTGGTTAAATATATGTGAAAAGGAATCATAGATTGCAGTCCACTTCCTGCATTGTTAGGTATCACCACATGCTAGATGGTTGTGCATAGCCACTGATGTGTTAGCTGCTTTTCATGGGTACATCTGTGTAATACATTCAGCTGAACTGTACTGCTAAGCAAGGCTAATAAATCAGATCACAAGAAAAGAGTGATTAGATAGAAGCTCTGCCTGATGATACAGACAAAATCCCAGAATGAGCAATCCACAGTGCCAACCCAATGTTCTCAATTTCAGTTTTCTTTTAAGTACAATGACAAGGGGTTTTGAGAAAGCAAAGCACTTTGGCTAAATGAAATGTCAGCAAATCTACAATTGCAGGAGGGAGCATGGAGAATTCAGTCCTTTAAATCTGTGAGCAAGTGTACTGAACATGTAAACTCCTAATCAAAGGGAGAAGTTAAGTATTAGCTATCTCATAAATGTTTAATCATTAATGGAAAATAAGAAAAGAACAATAATAAATGGACCAGTTACTCTATAATGTTAAACAGATTCTGGAGTTTGAAATACTATGGTATCAAATAGAACAATACTGAAATGTTTATTTTCTCCTCAAAATATTTTTATTCTCATATTTTAGTTTCACTAAGTAGTGAGGAAATATGGAGTCCATAGCTTTGAAGACCATAATATTACTCTGCCCCCTCCTCTGGAAAAAAGAAATCTTTATTATAATTTACATGTATACTCAAACATGTTCTTAAATGGAAGTAGCCATGCATATAACAAGATTTTATGAGTTTTTCTAGGCACAGAGTGTACTTACTCACTCTCATAATGTCTACAGGAATTTGCTGACAAACTTTCTTTTGAGCTTTGGTTACTATCCTGGCTCCAAGAAGAAATCTGACACACTACGTAGGTATTTCCTAATATTGCTATATTATGGCAGACAATATTAAAAGATACAATAGCATATCTTCTATGGTTCATTGCCAGATTACTTTACAAATGCAACACACTCCTTTCCTCTGTCTTTCCTTTTCACAGCTGTGTCTGCTGCCACTATAGGATCGCTGGAGGTAGCACATATACTTAATGAAATAATTTACGCTGTATCTGATATGCCATTCTTAGAGAAAAAATAAATTACTCTTAATTTGAAACATCTACTATTCTCTCTGAAAATACGTTCTGGAAATCTGAATATTTTTTTAATCTGTATTTTTTAAATTGCTAATAAGATCTGCATGTGCCAAAAACTTGTTACTACCTTTGATCAGCTGTTTTCAATAATGGTTTTGGATAAGAAACTACTGGTTCAGTTTCCTTAGTATATAATATATATTTCCTTTACCTCTCTATTGCAAGCTACACTGTAGTGCAATTGCATTCAGCAAATGATGACACAGCACTTTTTAATTTTTGATGGGGAAGACTTGCATTTTTATACTACTGATATTACTTGCTTATAAAGAAAATGTTTGAAGTCTGGGAGAATGCATCGAATTATTTCTGTGTCCCTGTCATAAAACAGTTTTTATCAGACACTATTCATCAACAGAAATTTGGACATATTTAAGTGGCAGTGACAGAGGCAAGATTATATGTTTATTTAGGATTTCCTTGTTCCTCCTTCAAAAAGCCCTCAAAATATACCTAGATTTCAAGCTGTGAAAAAAAGTCAGTTGTATGGTCATTAGATTTGGGGCTTCTGATCTAGAGATTTTGTACATTTGTTTAAGAATAATACCAAATTGGTGAGCGATTTTTAAATCACATGTCAGCAATGAAAGACATAAATCTCTGATTGGTATATCTTGGCACAAACTCTGTGTCCTCTTCTCAGATCCACTGAGTAATAAATTGCACAGTGCAATTTCATTCAAGGACCAACCTGAGCTAGAATAAAATCTTAGAGGCTTTATACTTACCCATTAATTGATAATAACTGCTAACTTGCAGATAAATTAGCCCTGTACTGGGGGCTGTACTTGTAGATTTTTTTAAATTCAGTCTTTAAATGTCAGTGTACGTGTCATACCCAATTTCTGCCTGGAACTACTTTCTCTCATAAAAATACTAACAGGCTTGGTTTTATTTGCTCTAATCCCTATGCAAAGATGCTAAGGAGGATTAGGTTATTCTTGGGTGAAATATCATTTTATTGTATTTTTAGAAATTTTATTATAGAAAAATCTTTCATGAGCTACCTGGCTTAAACAGCATGACTGTCAAAACTTTCTAAGTATGCTCGGGAACAGATTTTTTTCCCCTAAGTCTTCTTGAGAGGTCATATCCTCTCTGTGCCTGAAGTAAGCCTGAAGGACTTTTAGCTTGTGGTATATACTGTAATAGCAGTGCATTCAAAATATACAAATTAATGGGTTAGTGGGTTCTGTACTAAAAACCTTTTTAGCATAAAATTTTCATTGCACTTAAATCCATGAGAATTTTGCCATTCACATGATTCATTTGTGGAATTGGTGGTGTGGTTGCACCAGTTCTGATTCATGAGAGTAGAGTTCTCTTGGGTCAAATAATGACAAAAGCAATTTGTCACAATTTGTGCCACTCATGATCTCAAATGCTTGAAAACTTTGTTAATTGTTCTTTATATTTGCATTACCCCTTCTGGTACATGCCTGTGAAAGAAAGATAACAAATAGAAGTT
Source organism: Acanthisitta chloris (assembly GCF_000695815.1). Lineage (NCBI taxonomy): Eukaryota > Metazoa > Chordata > Aves > Passeriformes > Acanthisittidae > Acanthisitta > Acanthisitta chloris. The sequence continues at coordinate 20,831 of NW_008651250.1, forward strand.
ACCTAGTTTGCTGAGGGAATGTAGGTAGATCTGCTTTTCAGATTGTTTCCTCAAGGACCTTGTTGATTTGGCTCTTCCATGAAGAATCATTATTTTCCGGCACTTCTCTTTTTGACAAACCAGAATATTTTTATTTGAATTTATATTCCCTTTACAGAGAAAGAATGTATTCAGAAGTATAATTACATATGAAAGAATTACAAATTATATATAATGAAGAGCATTGAATGGAGAGTTCTTATATAATACATTTGAAATTGAAACAATAACTTTACTTTCTGGAGCATTTCTTAATGAATATCATATGTTCATGCTGTGAAAAGATAATTGGTATAAGCAGTTGTATGAAAAAAAGAGAAAGAAGCATCTTGTTCTTGGTATGGAGATACACCAGGCTTCTGAGTGACAAAGTGAAGGAGGTATTTTAAGCTCATTGATTAAAGGTCAGTATAGAAGCCAGGGAAAATGAAGGAAATCTACCACTTAGGTGTGCTTGTCAAAAGCAGCAAAATAGGATTCTTGCTTCTGTGAGAGATGAGGTTGCTGGAAATGCTGTACAAGAGCTCTCCAAGAGGTAAGACCTTCAAGCTGGCCATTTCAATGAGTAGCCATTCCTGAGGAAATTACCAAATAAACTGACCATATGGCCAGTCTGGAGCATGTGAAAAAATAGTAGTAAAACAGCGGGATGCAGTTGGACTATATACTGTTTTACTCAGAACAGGTGCTTTCACAGTATATTTAGGTAGTGACCAAGAACTAGCAATTGACAGCAATGCTAAGGTGAGAATTTGATAGCAGCACTGAATGTATCTTATCTTGGAAAGGCTGGGCATTTGGGAAAACGGGTAGCATTTTCCTAGAGGATATCCTGGAACTTAATCTTTGGATAGGCAAAGATTGTTCTGCTTTATGTTTATCTGGCTATCAATTAAAAAAGTGACCATCTTCCAGTTTACATTTTTCTTTTCACTCTTCTATTGCCTATACATGACTGTTTAATTTTCTCATACCTCTTGTTTGTGCTCTTTTTGCTTAGTCCTACACTCTCTTTTCTTTGGCTTAAGGAATTAAATAAAGCAGCTAAAAAGGGAGAAGTCCAGTAACATTCCATGTTCTCAAGACTTGTTTTTCCAAACAGTATGGTTCAGACCTGAATTTGTTGATCAGAGCAACCACACAGAGCCTTCTATCAGGATACCACTCCATCATTTGCCCTCATTTCCAACAGTAAACTTCTGCAAAATAATTGTTTTGACTCGGTACCATATGAAGTGTAAAGGAGATTAGTAACAACTCCATTTTGAAAGACAGTTATATGTATGCATACTACAAGACCAGTATCTCTGAACAGTTCCAGCTTGTGTTAATCTAATGATATCACTTGGATTTAATCTGCCACAAATTTCAGACTCTAGGAAGATACCAGATAAATTGGTCCAGGTTCCATGAAATTATCACCAAGAGCCTTCAGGTCAATACTAGCATCTGTTGAACTGTCTTGGTAACTTTGCTACTGGACTATTACTATATGATTTCTATTGATTCTTCGCACACTTGTGTGTCAAGTAATACCATTTAATCTTCAGTTCAGCACTTCTACAATCTGATATTATTTCTGTGACTGTCAGCTGCACTCATTTCACTGCAGAGCTCCTCTCTTACTTCACGTGCCAGTCCAATTTAAGAAGATAGAACTGTTACTATCCACCATTCTTTTCTTTTTTTAATGAATATAATATCTTGTGTTGATCACGTTTTCCAGAAATGACAGGATGTCTGAGATTCTCATGAAGTTTCCTCTTAGCATTCCCCAGTTATCACATCATCTGATTTGCATTGCTGATTCTTTTTTGATGTTGAACCACATTCCACTAAAATTTCCTCCCTCAGATATTTGATTCTTATACTAAGTTACAATTACTCATATTCCTTATTGAATGATATTTAACACAGTGATAAAGATAATGAAATGTGTGTAGCAATCATAATTGGTTTTGGATGACCTGTATTACTGTGGATGGCCTCTACAGTTTTGAAGGCTTTACAGGAAATATTTTATTGCTTTACAATCTCCTTGAGTGCCCTACTTCTCCCCTTACTGCTTTGTCTTCCCATGTTTGCTCCTTACAATATGTTCCTTTTCCATTTCACCATTTCCTGTGTGATGATCCTTTCCAATATTCAGTGATGTGGGCCTCTTCATTTCAGCCTTCCCAGTTTTACCCCCAGCCCATGTCTTCTATATAGACCTGGCTAAGGAGTTTGCTGTTCAAGGGTCTCACTGTTCTTTATTCAGTTTTTTTATTCTATTGCCTATTTTACTCCTTCAGACCACTCTCTCTGGCCTTTGGCCACTCCCTATAAAGATTTTTTTCTCACCCATAATGAAACCTCTGAAGTTATATGTGAAGAAGTAAACTCTTTCTACCTTAAGGTGTAATTTCATTTAACCTTTTATTGCTATCTCCTAAGGTGAGATTTAGAGAGCTTTTACATGGTTGGTGTGTTGTAGTGCTGCCTAATGTAATGCATAATACACTTCATTAAATATATATGATACAGTTTCTTATAAATGTACCTAGAAAGTGACACAAATGGAACAGCAGAGCACCAGGACCTCCTGCTCAAAGTTGCTGATGCAGTTCATAAAAGAAATCCATATGCAGTATTACAGAACTCTCATGTCTTGAAAATCAGGTTGAAAACAAAGCTGAATACATGTTATAGTGGAAAAGTTTAAATTAAATTTCCTACAGAAGCTAGTTTGGGTGCCTATGTTTGGATTTGATACAGAAGCTGTGCGTGTGTGTGTATGTGTGTGTATGTTTTCTAATGCATGCTTTGAAATACAGCTGTTGTTTCTTGTCATTTGAAGGTAGGTTCAAATGTGCAGGCAGAAAAGCCTCACCAGCATTGCAGAGCTTAGAAAATGCTCCAAGATAGACAGCTGCTTGGGACTTCCTTGAAATGTAATTTCCTGTGAAGATCAGCAGATAAAGTGAATGCAATTTCATTCTAACTGATTCTGAAGGCCATTCACATTGGACCTGTGGTCAAAAAGCTAACTTTGCTTTTATCTTACTACTCTATCACTTCAGGCATGGAGAGGTCCAAGTGAGCTATTAACAAAAAAAGCTATGGCTTGATTTGGGGTGAGTTTTTCCCTCTTTAGAATCAAAACTGCTGAGGAAGTCAAACAAAATTAGTCTAACAATCAAGGGCTAACAGTAAGAAATGAATGAATTTTCCTTACTAGTCACTGCATCACTGAGAAGAAAATAAAAGCAATGAGAAAAGTCTAATGGTGTAGCTTATAAATTGCAGATTGCCTGTTTGTGAGACGTAAAAATCGATTATAGTCTGTAAAGATTCTAATGGTATCACCGAAGGTTTGGAAAGACTGACTGTCATTAGAATTCAGGAGGGGATATATTAGCTTTTCCCTCTGTAAAGCTTTTATGTTCATCATTTGACAATGTGGAGACTAGGTAGCCTAGCTCAGCTGGTAAGTAATTCCAACATGAGGCTGATGCTCAAGGAAGCTGACAGAACTTTCATTAGCTATAACAACACTTTATGTTTCCCATGGATGTATTTTCTTTTGTTCTTACTTTCCTCATTGCCAGAGAAAGAATGAAGGGAATGCCCTATCCCCTAGCACTGAAAACAGAATAAAAACATGGCCTAAACTCTGTTTCTAATCAGAAGTAATTAAGGAGGAAGATAGTCAAGGTCTTTCAGCATCAGCTAACGAAGAAAGGAAGCATGGCAGAGCATTGCATGCCTGAGCTCAGGAGAGAGGCAACACATTTATCCTTTTAACATTTGATCTCCTCTATTTTAACCTTTAATTACATCAGTGACTCTATATATGAGAAGGGAATTAGAGCCTATTCTAAACTGTGAATTCTAAAACCTGTTTCTCTATAGGGATAAATAATTTATACAGTCTTGCAATCCAGCAATTTAATGAGCCCTTATGCATCAAAACAAATTTATAGCTCTTCTTAGCTACTGCAGAGCTATTCAGTAAAAATATATGGGGTGAAAACAGGCAGAAGTTGTGCACATTTTCTGGGATCCTACTTGAATTTTAAAAAATGGTGATGCTGCAATAATTGTCTTTAGAATTGTTAAATTACTGTTTGACTGCTATGATGATCTGGAGCCACCAAATATGTGTTTAGGCTGTGATTATCTAATGCTATTTCCTGTATAACACAAGCCAAACAAATCTATATAGTAATTTCTTACTGAAAGGAAATGCAAAGAAAATTAGCTAACATACAAGTCCAAGACTTTAAAGGTGAAAAAACTTTGAATTTTTTAAAATAACTAAAGGTCTCTCTTAAAAACAGATATTGGAATCATTCTTCAGGAAGATGTGGTGTGCAGATACAGAAAGCAATGTTGCTCTTTATCTCTCATATCTTTTACACTAACTCTAGATGGTCCCCACTACTGTTCTATACAAACAGAAAATCCACTTCAGAAAGCATTAAGTTTTCTTTTAATTTTGAAGCACAAACTTACTGCAATATGCCTACTGATTAAAATACGCTTACACATAGCAAAGCTGAATGTTTTTTTTAATGAAGTGATTCATCATAAGAATATTATTAAGAATTTTAATGAAATACTCCCACAGAAACATGTCAGTTGCAAGAAATATTTCATCAGAGATAATCGTCATCTTAGTTTAGAAACAGAGAGCTGTATCTCTGCAGCATCAATAGTTTAGTGGCTAGGGCATTTATCTCCAGTGCCTAGTTTTTTGAATAAATTATATGTGCGTGCCTGTGTGTGTGTGTGTGCATATATATATATATAAAATTCTCTTTAGAATAAATTTTACCTACATGGGCAAGTGCATCTCATATCAACACATAAAAACATGAACACATACAAAGATGAAAGGGACCTATTTTTCTTCTGGCTGAAAGCAAGCTGTAAAAGCCTTTACGTTTTTTTGCTTGAAGTTAACTTGAAGTTTTAGCTCCAGTTGCAGAACATTGGAGAGATGAACCTTTAAAATTTAGTGCATTATTGAACACGTTCCTCTGGTAATGTCATATGCAAGGCATTTGAACTTCATTGTGGTATTTGTGAGGATAACTTTTTTTGGAGCTAGACCTATCAAGCTGCCTGATGTGACCTGTCTCTCCTAAAGATGATGATGTTTCAATGGGCAGTTAACAACAGATATCATAGTGCATGTACAAGCTGCAAAGCCCTATCTCCATTCCTCACAGTCCTTACAGATTAATTCACAGTAATGCTTTTATTCCCTATTTCCCTGTAGTCATAAAAAAGGAAATTTATTTAAAGAAAAGAAAAATCAAAGAGTTGGTAGCCTCCTGTATAAGTTTGTTTTGAAAATAATTTACCTATGTTTTAGCCTTATGTAATAAGTATGTTGAAGCCAGTGTCTATATATTAATGTCAGGACATTTTAGTAATCACCTGTGCTGATGGGAAACCTCCATGAGGGATACTATGTAAGTCCTGTTAACTATCAAACAGTGATTTCCTTTAGCATTTATGATTTGCACTGCAAGGCAAGATTTGAAAAAATCATACATAAATGCGATCACATTTTCACATGGAATTACTAAAGTTTCAAAATCAGTTCACCCTAAATAGATCTTTATGCCTATTTTTTTTAATTAATATGACATCTGTTAGCCAAATCCCAGCTACAACATTTTTAACTGAAATGTATCAATGCGTCTGGCATGTAAAAAGGTAACCTTCTTCTTATGCATCTGTCAGAAAGCAGAAAAAAAAGCTTGATTTCCCTTCTTTGGGACATCTGTACTGATACTAAGCTATAACATGACTGCCTTGTTTCACCTGACTTACTTAAATCTAGAGAGATATAGTACCCAAATGACTTGGTCCTTGACAGTCTCTCTGGGAATGAGCCAGAACCTTATTGACCCTTTAACATATAAGCCTGGAGCTCTAGGTTATATTACCTAAAAATGTCATAGCCATTAGTATATCATTGCATTCATTAGTTTTTCTGACCACTTTGGGACTGCTGCTTACTCTCCTGCAAAATAACAATTGGTCATTTCCTGCTTTTAAAAGCATTACATACACAGGTTTTCATTTTGAATTTATGTAGTGTAGTTGAAGAGACATTCAGAGATATCTACAGTATCTGAATGAGTTAGTAGTTAGGAACAGCTGACAACTTGTTATGTTAGAAAGAATTTAGTATATTTTTGCCATGTTTTAAGACTTTTTTTTTATAGCCACATTGGCTTAGACTCTAACAATTTGTGTTCCATAACATTTTCTAACAGAAGAACTGGAGACTGAAATATCCCTAAAAAGGACATATACATATTCAGGTTTTTTTAAAGTAGCACAGAATTCTTTCTGTCATAGCAGAACATTTAGTGAGCTAAACTTTGTTTCAACAAATACCTGAAAGATGGCAAAGTAGTAAGAGGAAGAGTGTAGTGAATGAGCATAACTATTCTTATGCTACAGAAATAGTAATCCATGGCCTCAATATCAGCATGTCTTGAATGAGGATGCCACTTAAGAAAATAACAATATTTTAGGGCTCTACCGAAAGATTTGATTTTTAATTGGGTTTGTTGATCAAAAAGCATAAACAACATAATAACAGACATGCAAAATTTCCATATTGTAAAGATAACGGTTAGCTTTAGTTCTCTGTCTAGACTTGCTAAATGCTGCTAAGTGAATTACTGAATACAATGATGAGAAGTGATTCAAGCACTCTGTTCTCAGTATTAATTTTGTAGATGCCAGCAGAAGTTGCATAACCAATAAAGGAAAACGTGCATAGGCATATGCTCACACCTTTATTCTTTGACAGCCCAGAAGTGTTAGGAGTAGAGGGGCAACAGGCTACAGTGCCTTAACAGAGAGGAAGGCAGACAAAATTGCATTTCTTCTTAATGCGGCTGCTAATTTCAATGCCTCCTTTTTAGTACTGATTATATCCTTTGAAAACTGAACAAAATAATGAATTAGTTCTGTAGAGATTAGGGATGTCATTCTCATGGAGAACTATTTTATGGGAAAATATATTCAATGCCAGGCGTCTGGAAGGCAAAAAAAAATGTTCACTTATTGAAGTTATTTTTTTCAGTGATGTTAAATGGCAGGCAAAGAAAAGGAAGAGAATAGCTCCACTATACACATGAAAATTCCATATCCTTCTTCATTTTGAACAGAGGAGTATTTGTGTTTATCTTATTTCATCATAGTTTCATACAGTATGTGGGAAAAAAAAGGCATAATGATGCAAATGTGGCTGAGAACAAAAGTGGGAAAAGAACAGAATGAATTTAAGAACACAGCAGAAATATGCAAAAGAGCAATATCAGGAAAGAGGAACAAAAAAGGAGTTCCATGTGCCTAGACAGCAAGAGTATGAAAGGAGCATTATAAGGCGATGAAAGAAATATATGGACTTCTATGCAACAGAAGCTGCAAAGAAGACTATAATAGAAGAGTATTAAAGCAAAACCATGTAAAATAGGAAAAGTAATAAATAACATTACAAATACAAGATTGTCTCCTGGATAATAGACCTAGCTGAAAATTTCAGTTTCAGCTATACTTAGAGACAGCCTAGTGTACACTAGCAATTTCCCTGTGGTAACTAATACAGAGCATTGGCTTGAAAAACTTATAGGTGAGCCTTTTGCCTCTCTGCAATATCCTGGATGGGCCTGGCTTAGTGTTATATGTCTTCCCACAAGATGCATTAATATTGTCCTTAAATTAAAGTAGTCCCATAAGCCTGTGTTTCCACAAGCACAGATTTCCCTAGGAAGCAGCATGCTTAGCAACACTGGTATCCATGGCAGTATCTACCACGTATGAGGCTAAATGTGGAAGCTTTTTCTCCTTTCACAGTTTTTTATGTCACTACAATCATGCTGCCTGCCATCAGCTCCAGCCCTCATTCACAAGCTGAAGTTGGAACATGCACAGACACACAGGAGACATGGTCTGACGACTGTGATTCCCCTCTGCAGAGACCCTGCAGCACATCTTCCTGTTTCAGGGTTGTGAGGTCATCTCTGGGGAAGGAAATGGCTTGGGACAGAGGTCCTGTAACTGTCCCAAACTGAAGTTGCCAGGTACCAGCTGGCAAGACAACATTACACCCTGAGCATGGATGAATCTGGGTGCAGTGTTTTCAAAGTGAAGCCTTTGAAGTCTTTTGCCAGCAAAAAACCCATTTTTAAACCTTGTGCCAGAAAACTGTGCACTATCTTTTCCACAAACAATAGTGATGTTTTGGGGGTGTAACTGCACCCTGCCTGCCGGCGTAATGTCCAGATGTGATCTGGCCAATTCTACACCAGATTATGAGTGACTGAAGCTCCAGAGCCTGTCTGGGAGCATTGGAGAGCCTTTCCATCCAGGCAGCGACCAAGAGGGTTGGATGCTGCATCTGTTGTGGCATCCAGGAGGTCTCCAGCATCCGCAGCCTGTCTGTGGAGCCTGTCAGTGTGTGTGCCCCCTGCTGCGGGCTGCATGGGTAGCACTTAAGAAGGAGAAACAATATAACTGCTTTATACAAAGTATTTTCCTTTTAAAATAGGAATATCCTCAATCCATTCTGTCTCAGTCCTTTTTCTCTTCCATTGGGGTGGTCACTGGCTCCTTTCCCCTTGGCCTATGGCTCTTGACTCCTCGCCTCTGCCTTGCATCTATCTCTCTCTAAGCAGCTGTGCACTCCTTCATCCCCCAAAGCCTTTGTTGGCAGCTTTCCCATCCCGTCCATCCCACTGCAGCTGTTTCCCCGTGTTCCCAGGACTCTGTTTTGGCTTCTCGTACCTCTCCCCCGCCCGCAGCAACTGCCTGGCTGTACTCCCGGTCCCTTTCATTCCCAAGCCTCTGCCCTCCGCCCTGTCTTGGAGCCGGGATGCTTTCCCCTCTGCCACTCCCCCGGAGCCAGCTTCTGCCTTCGGCGCCTTCCTTAGCCTCCCTCCCCTCACTCCCAGCAGCTGGTTCTTTGGCCGCTCTCCCCCCGCGCCCGGCCCCGCAGGTCTCTCCCATCGCCCTTCCCGGACAGCATTCCCGTGCTGGGAACTGCTCTTCCCAGCCAGCCCCAGCAGCTGTTCCCGGCACTGCCCCCGCTCTCAGCCCCTTCCCCGGCTCCGGGGCCGCAGCAGCTGTTGTTGCTTCCTCCCCTGCCAGCCCTGTTCCCCCGGGCCGGCGTTCCCGGTCCTTCCCTCCAGCCTGGCGCCTCTCCCCACCTTTCCCTCCTCGTGGGTGCTCCCAGCCGGGGCCGGGGCTGGGGCAGCTGAATTCTTCACATCCCTCTCACTCACTGCCAGCGCATCCAAGTGGCAGCGCTTGGTGACAAGCGAGGTGTCAGGATGGAGAGCAGGGGGACAGCAAGGGCCTCGGCAGAAGCACTGTTAAAGGGGAGACCTGTGTGACCTCTAGGAGAATCCGTAAAGCAGCGTGGACAGCCTGGCCCCAGGATCAGTCAGAGCACAGACACTGTGCTCCCAGTGAAAAGAGCAGCTGGGACAGCTGTGGGATAAGCTAGGGCTGCCTGCAACTGCTCCTCAGCAGGCAGGACCTTCTCACAGTAGAGAAATGGAAAACTGGCAAATGCAAATTGCTGTTCCAATTCTAGGTAGGCAGGAGACCTGCAGCAGCTGCCTGTGCTGTTGTGATGCCAGTGCTGGCATGGCCTGAGGCTGTGTGTGCACAGGTGTGGATGCTGCAGTGGGCTTTAATATTCTGTCTCATGCTAAGCAAACTGCTCATTATTGGCCAAGGGACTGGACTATGAGAGAGTTGCCATGCAGCAGAGACTTCCAGCAGCTCCTACAAACAAGAAGATGACATTTAAAGATAGCAGCAGTCTCTTTTTCTGAGTCATTTATTTACCTAGTGAGCCATGCACCACCAAAAGCCATGATAAAGGATGTTAGGACGAGGGTGCTGGTCGGGGAACCTCAGTGTTCAGGGATGTCCTCCTGCCAAATCATCAGAGAGGACCCCTGACAGTGGCAACAGACTTACAGCCTTGCACACCTTCTGTCCTGCTGCCTCTGCTGCCCCAGGCACACCTTGGGATGGAGGAACCAGGAGTTCACCCTGGCTGTCAGTTCACTCAGGTCCTCCCTTCCAAAAGTGACATCAAACCTTAATAAGGGAGTCTGGACTGGTCTGGTAGTTAATGTCTCAGAACTTCAGAAACTCCACCTTCACCTTTTTTAAACTTGAAGAAGCAGCACTGCATTTTCCTCTCATGCCTAGCAGCAGCAAGTCACCTGGACACCTCTTGGTACTGCCTCAGTGTAGTCACATCTGCCATAAAACCCCAACCTCTTCCCCCCACAGCCAGATAAGTATTGGTTATTTATTTTGGAGCCACAGGTCAAACTGCCACAGAAATGTTTCTGGGAAGGGAGATACCCGTTTTGAATTTAAAGACAAAAAAGAAAATCAAGATAAAAGAGTAAAAAACAATAGGAGTAGGAGTGAAGGACCATGACTGGACCCAGGCCACAGACAAGTGTAGATTGCAAAGGGGAGGAAAGTGGGTAAGGATGAGGCACCTTGAAGATCAGGAAGAGCTCAGGTGTTTGTCATGGGACAGTTTGGAAGTCCAGGCAGAAGTGGAAGAGTGGTTTCAATTAATGTCTTTTTGAAGTGGGGGTTTTCCAATGTTGCTGAGAAATTCTTTGGGGAGTAAGTATTCAGTTCCCTCTGCGTGTATGTTCAGCTTCCCTCTTTCCAATGAGGTGCACATAAACTAGTAAAAGGCTTCTGCTTCAACTTCATCCAGAAAGAAAACAGTTTCTCATACCATAATGCATTCAAGATATAAACCAGCACAAAATAAATGGCTATGAGTGAGGAACTCCCTGCAAATACTCAAGCTAGCTCTGATTTAAAATGCTAATTTAGGTGTCAGTAGTGTATGATTTAAATCACTGAAAGATCTGATCCCATCTAAAAGGAATGAAAGTAGTCCAAATCCATGTAGTGGCAGGGGTGGAATATTGTGGTTTGTGTTTTCTTTTTCTTTCTGTGTGCATCTGCCTTTCATTAATTATTTCATGGCTTCATTATCTGCCACTGCATGTACCCTGTAGCTGAGCAAAAAAAGCCCTGCACTTATTTGCAGACCTATGTTTGTCATTCTGAAAAGCAGTATCCTTCAGAGAATGCCATCTGATTCTGCTGCAATGCAGTGAGTGACTGTCTGGGGTTAAAAGCCTCGCGCACAATTGCTGCTAGCTGGTCATTAATGTCCAGGAAAAGCCCCACGTCTTAATTGCTGTTGTATAATTAGCAACCTCTTCCATCTATCCAGTGCTAAGCTGAAATTGTAATGTGCCAAGTCACCATCATTCTCTCTAAATGAGAATCTAGAAGCACTGCTTGAAACAGTATGACAGTGAAATTGCTGCATTTTTAATACTCCCTTAAAAAATACTTAGACCAGCACCTTCAGTGTTCTATGGCCAACTCTGAAAATCCACAGAGCTGCCACAGATCACTGCTGCATAAGTGGCTAAACAAAGTAATCCCCAAAACTGAAAATGTAAAGATGAGCAAAGTCTGTCAGGCTTCTTACATAGTATGTGCTTGTAAAGGAGCCTAAAATAACCAGTCAGAAACTACCTCTTGATTTAGAGAATATGGAGCTGAAAGTAAAAGAAGAGTTTATTTTAATACAGCTGTGAACCTCAGGGCAAGCCAAATATAACTAAGCTTGAAGAAATTGATGCATTTTCCTTAGTATCTATGGGCTGGGTATCTGAATATTTGATATTGGATTAACTGATAGCTCAGTATCAATGGTAAATTGATTTAAGCTTCCCTTTGGTATTTAGTATCTCTGTCGGACAAAGGTTTCCGTTCTGAGGAAAATACAGATATATTCTGTAAAAACATAATTCAGAGGTAGAAACATTGAAATATTTGATTTTGATAACAGCAAATTGTTTTCTATAGATACCTTTCAAAAATTGTATTCTTGAAAATCTAAAATATGCAAAGCAATATAAAATTAAAGAAAAAGCAAATTCAAGTGAAAACTGTTTTAAAACTTTTTCTTTTCAGAGAAATTCTCATTTGGATGAACTGCAGTTTCTGGGAAAAAAAAAAAATCTTCTGAACTTTCTTTTCCCCCGAAATAATTAGCATTCAGCTAGTCAGATTCTTGTCTTCAGTGTGATTGCGAAAAGATTCCAGAAAACTGACAGAGCTAGCTGCCAGGCTGAATAATCAGCCAGAAATAATGGTGAAATTGTACACAGAAAATTCACGGAATGTTTTCTTCTCACTGACACAAATATAATTGGCAAAACAAAATTAATGCAATAGAGATGAGCATCTGTTTTGCTTTAAGACAATCTTTTTCCTGGTGTAATTTTCCGGGATTTATGCTGGCACAGCTGACTATAGGATCAGGCCCAAAGAATTACTTGGTGTATGTGATTTTAATGTTTAGTGCTTAATATCTAGTTGAACACTGCTGTTCAAGTAAGGTTTCTTTTCTTTTCTTTTCTTTTCTTTTTCTTTTCTTTTCTTTTCTTTTCTTTTCTTTTCTTTTCTTTTCTTTTCTTTTCTTTTCTTTTCTTTTCTTTTCTTTTCTTTTCTTTTCTTTTCTTTTCTTTTCTTTTCTTTTCTTTTCTTTTCTTTTCTTTTCTTTTCTTTTCTTTTCTTTTCTTTTCTTTTCTTTTCTTTTCTTTTCTTTTCTTTTCTTTTCTTTTCTTTTCTTTTCTTTTCTTTTCTTTTCTTTTCTTTTCTTTTCTTTTCTTTTCTTTTCTTTTCTTTTCTTTTCTTTTCTTTTCTTTTCTTTTCTTTTCTTTTCTTTTCTTTTCTTTTCTTTTCTTTTCTTTTCTTTTCTTTTCTTTTCTTTTCTTTTCTTTTCTTTTCTTTTCTTTTCTTTTCTTTTCTTTTCTTTTCCCTTCCCTTCCCTTCCCTTCCCTTCCCTTTTTCTGTTTTCTTGCTTGTGTTATATGGTTAAAATGAGAGAGGATTTCAGAAAATAAAACAAAAGTTCTCAACTGCCTCTGTTTCTGAGAAGAGCTTGAAAAATTCAGATGAATCAGCAAGAGATATTTAAATAGTTCATCATTTTATTCAACTGGACTATCATCTGGCATACTTTATGTCCTGTCAGTTAGTGGATTTTCATAAATGTTCATGTCCAAAATAGAGAGGTCAGAAGCTCTACTGCTCTCGTCAGAAATTTCTTTTTAGTTATTTCATTTTCTACTTATTAAATCCTCTAGACATAGGAATTTGAATCTTTAGCACTCAGTAATAATTCAAACATAATTCCTCTTCACTTTCATGATTTGCAGAAGCTTCTTGGAGCTTAATACAGATTTTCCCTATTCTTGCAGTGATTTCCGATATTCTGTAGTATCCTTTATTATTATTATTTATTTGGACTTTTGCTTGTTACCTATGGCCTAAAAAAAGTTAAGATTTTTAACATTCTTTAAGTTCAGAAAGGCACTTTTCACCAAGCATAATAAATGATCTCTGCGGAAACTATAGCTGCTGATTTATAGTACTTGTAAGGATGAAGGAGGACTAAATGGATGGGACTAAAATTTCTACAGTTACTTTCCCTATTCTCATCACCTTCGAAGACTTATTTGATTTGCAACAGTAATAGAGACAAGTCCCAGAACAGCAAACAAATATTATATTAGAGAGAAAATAGGATCAGTCTTTAAACTCAAAAAGTATTCTATCCATGTTGTTCCCATCATTTTAAAAGATCCAAAAGACTAATGGAAAACCAATGAGAAAAGAAGGGGCATTACAAAGAGAAAACAAGCAAGAGTGAAAAGGAAAGCTCCAGATGCTGGTTCTTTCTGATTAAATTCCTTGGAATTCTTTAACATTCATACTTTATTGCTTTGATTGCTCTTAGTAATTTCAGATAAGCCTAAACATCTGTTATGTAATAATTTAGGCAGTGCAATTATAATGTAGGTATGCATACAAAACTGAAACTCAGGCTTGTGGGTTACAGCCATGTTACGGAGATTCATGTTGCCATGGGAGTATTGTACTTCTGCAAGCAAATTCAGAAGCTTTAGAATAATTTTAGAAAGTTCTTTACACATTATTAAAGCAAAATGGCAGAAAAAAGGTGGAAAAATTGTTTGTAAGTAAAAAGTACATTATTTTGAAAATATTAATCCCTTGTATGTGTAATTATTAATTGCTACTCTTGCCTTGCTCAAAAGGTATTTCTTCATTTAAAAATGTTTGTACCTAGACTAAAGGTCACCTTTTAATCTGCTGAGGTTTTCACATTACTTAATTTAGTCATTGTCACACTATGTCCACAGCAAACGCTTCCAGATGATCAAGGGTTATTTCTAAAACACTTGTTCAGATTCCAAACACTGTCATCAAAGAATGCATGTCCAGATATTTTTCCATTAAACCAATGATGTTTCTTCATGTTTTGCAGCTGTTTCATATCTTACAATTTTTTCCAGAGTTTCTAGAGATGATATTTAACACTATGAGTAAAAGTTAGATAGTAATCAGATTTTTGAACTATTAGGAGAAATGTAATAGAGAAAGAGTCTTGAACACTCATATGAGTTTCAGAAAAGGATTTTGCAGTCATATTCCTTTTCCTTAGAGAAGTTTATTTAGTTAAAAATAGTCTTGAATATGGCTGCTTATTTCACCTTGGAGACAGAAAACTGCAGTGATTGCTTCATATCTAACCTACTTATTTGAATCAATGTACTTAAAGGGGTGAAAACCACTAGTGGATGAGGGAAACAGGGTTGAGAAAAAAGTGGCTGGGGATGACAGCCTTAAAGCAATAAATTACTTGCAGAAGGGGAAAAAGTAACTAATGATTTGCACCTATCTGTTTAGCTAGTTTCCACTTTGTCTTCTGGGTTTCTCCCTCCTTTATTCTATTGAGTGTTATTTTTGAGTACATTTTAAACTGAGGAGATGTTAATGGTTGGTTCAGAGAAAAATGGGCTGTGTGGAGGAAAGCAAAGAATCTCTTGCAGTGATAATAAAAAGGTAAGCTCTTCTAATTTGAAAAACAGTAATTGGTGAACAGACTGGTGTTTACAGGCACTGTTTTTGACTAGACCCTTTCAGAAATGTTTAACCACAAAGGCTATGAAAAAGGCTGAAGAGCTTCATGGTCCAGGCCTGCACCCTCCTTCCTTGTCTCTAGAAAGGAAATCTGTCATGTCTCAAAGAGTTTCCCAAATCTGCCCTTCAGGGACCATAGAGTACAAAGAAAGTATTAAAGTACTTCCTTGTATTCTCCAAAGTGTAGACCTTTAACCAAAACCACCAGTAGGCACCTGTTTTCTCTAAAATTGTTGATATTTGCAATGATAACCAGAGTTAAAAATTGCCATCAGAGAAGCAAATGAACACGAAGACAGGTCTGAAGAGAGCAGTTTAGAGAAGCTTAAGCACTTAATGGAATTTAGTATTCTTTGATGTACCATTTTCATGCTATCAATTTTCCTCTCTTACCCAGAATGTAGAAAAGACCTGGAATTCATCACACAAATCACGATAATGTACTTAATTTAATTCATTCCTGTTTACATATATATTATGTCCAGTCATCCTTGTTATTTTAAAACATTAATATTCTTCAAAGAATTCTGTCCCATCATAGTGAGTGACTGGATGAGGTTAATGGCCCTTGGCACACCTCCCCCTAGTTGGTCATTAGTGTGCAGGAAATGCCCTGTGCCTTAATTGTTATTGCTTAATTAGCAACCCCTTCTATTGAAGCAAGTGACATATGACCTGACATAACAATGTACATAGCAACAGTCATTTTCTCTGAGCATTTGAGCTATGCCATAGGCAGATCTTATGCAAGTAAAACAAGGCATGGGATGTACATATATATTCAAATAACATGGACTGTGATACCAAAATAACATTCTGCAAGTATGATGATCAACAAATATATTTTTTTACATTTCTGAGATGTCACTAGTTTAGATGAGTAACTAACCAGATGCCTACAATTCAAAATGAGGAAGTCTGTGTTTGCCTTTTTCCTCTTACAATTTAGTGTTCCATATTTCTAATCAATACTGGCATTATATTTTCAGTCTGTCAGTGGATAGTTACAGTTTCCATCACTGCAGAATCTGTATGAATGCACACATGTAAATCCAGAGCACATTCCTACATCCATGAACATGCATTTTTGCTGAGCCTAGGTCATGAGAATCTGTTCTTTGCACTCTTGCCCTCTCTATGCTTTGTCTCCTTACCCCATCCATTGTCTACTCACAAATTGCATATTTTGATCATAATCCCTTATAACAGAAAATGACTTTTCTAAGTGCATGTACAGGATTTACCCCACATTGGACTCTTAGACAATGCTGGAATCTTGCATTGAGAGACAATACAGTAGAGGGTCAAAGAAACCTTAAGAACTTGAAAATAGACTTTTGTCTTTGCAACTGATGCTATATTAAAAATCAGAAATTATTTATTTGTTGGACGTAGAACATAAATATGAACGGTCTGTAGGTATATCAATTCATATTTTGTAGAATTTTATATTACTTGGAGGTAGAATCTCCACTCATTTGATACTTCTCCATGGG
>NW_008651250.1:37481-98200 GCF_000695815.1 Acanthisitta chloris
CTTGACTGGTTTGTGATTTTTGTCTAAAATCATTCATATGAAGTGTTCATCATCAATATAACTCAGTTTATGTTGAAGTCAATGGAAATAGGTTCACTGACATACAAGGGCTCAGATTCATGAAAATAATTTTATAAATAGAATATTTGTGGACTCTTTTATCAAAAAGAAAATTAGTTTACTTGGGTTACAAGCTGCAGAAACTCCATGAATGTGGATGGTTCAGCATATGTAGAGTTTTGAGACCTGTTTCAGTAATAATTTTTCACACATTTTTTTGAATCATCAAATGGCAGCCCAGCTGTTCTACTTTGCTCTGTAATACCACTGAAAGTCCAACTGTCCTAATCCACAGACACTACTGCCAATGCCCATCTGCTTGTAGTGCTGAAGAGTAGCTGAAAAAAAGGGGATGGAACAAAGAGAAATCTTAATAAGCTCATTTTAGCTGCAGTATTTTAGCTGCACTATTGGCTTTTGTGAACGTCTGTGAATTTTAAATACATATAGATATTATACATTTGTCCAGTTTTAGTATAATGTGGTAATAACAGAAAAATTTGGATTCCAAAGTGTTATAAATTAATAAAAACATGTAGCATTTATAGGAGAATATATGCAACAAAAATGCATTCATAATTTACCATACTCCATGAATGCCATTGGAGTAATTGTTTCCTTTAAGTACTTGGCAAACAGTGCTAGTATCCATTCAAAAAACTAATTTTCCACTCAGAGAATTTCATCTTGTAAGCACTCATGGAAAGAACAGCTAGCAATATAATGCCTTCTCTGCAGTTTTCCCTGGCTACATTCATGTAGTCAAGGCAGAAGCTTGAAATGCAGAAGAAATGAACAGCTGGTATCAAAACCCCAATTAGATGCAGAAAGATCATCTTCTCATGAGAGCAGAAGTTTATGGTTGTTATGTGCTTGTAGCTGCTAGTTTTCTAGCTTGTGTCCCTAAACAAAACCCTTTTGTCTTTTGAGGCAAAGTTCTACAATCTTCTTGAAATGAGATAAATTTGCAACCCTAAAAGAGATTCACTTGATAGACAAAATAACAGGTTCTCTAATCTCTGTGTGAACTGCTATGGTGTCTTTTCTGTAACCAAATAAATTGTACTATATGGACTGGAGAAGCCTAGTTAGTTAAATAGGTCACCTGGCTTCAGTGACAAAACCTGCAGGATTTTGAGTGTTCTAAAAGTAAATAAATCCATTATCCATAAGATAGTTAAGTGATATTCATGTGCATAAATACGCACCTAATTAGTAAGTAATATAAGCCTATTTAGTAAGTAAGGGAATATAGATGAAGCTGAACAAATACATTCCTAGTTTACTCAACTATGCTTGCACTGTGGTGAATTGTTTCCCATTCAAGTTGTTTCAGCTTGTTGCTTGTGTGTATGATGAAGTGATGAGAGTCATATTTCTGTTCTTGAATGTCTTAAATTTTCAGTATAGTACTGTTAGGTTCTTTGCCCTGTTAAGTATCAAAAATTTGAATTACAGAATGTAAATGTCATTAAAATTTCTATTCATAATTCTTACTGTTTGTATTGCAATAGAATTTAGATGTCACCTTGATGCTCTTTTGGTTTGGTGTTTGTAGAAGTAAAGAGCACAAGATTATCCTAACAGCACTTCTCTTACATATGAATTTGGTATTTACCTTTTATCTCTAGATTTACAACATACCTGAAGTTCAGTGAAATGGCATTTAAGAAGTTCTGCGTGATTTTGCAGAATAGTTTAAATGTTTAAAATGTATACTTCATCTACAGCTGAGGCTTTTTATAGGCAGAAATGTATATATATCTCACATTTAAACATACTTCCTGACAGGCCAGAGCTCAGGGGGAAAAAGCTATTGGACAGCTGTGTCCATTACCAATATCAGCTCACTATAAATACACAAATACTTGTACATGCATAGAATGTAGTTGATCAGTCCTTCATCAATAGTTTCGTTTGGAGCTACACAGCTCACATTTTGCAGAAAGACTGTTTAAAATTCAGTTTTAGTTGTGGCTGCCTTTTTTTGCCAAACAAAATGGCACAGAGAAATTGTGCAGTTCTGATCAGACAACCATTCTGGATGTATCCAGCTTTCAAGAAGAATATTAAGGATGAATGGTGTATTTTCTGCTCTGCATTTGTTGCTACTGTCAGATCAACCTTGCCTCTCTTTCAGATTAGCTTCACACAAAGCATCTGTCACTTATTCTCTTTCACTGCATCAGTGTTGTGATATTTCTTGAAGTTGTAACAACTTCTGCAATTTAGTCTGCTTTTTAGGAAGCCATGTATTTGAATGGTACTTGAAAATAGAAGCATTTTTTTTATTTGTAGTTTCTAAATTCTGTTTGTTCCAATGTAAAATTACATGCTAGGGCAGTACAATGTCGTTGCTATATAGATTTGGGAAAATAAGTATATATGTTATAATCATAAAGTGACATTAAGTATACAAAAGGTCTTGTCCAAAATATCTTTAGGGACATCTGGCTATAACATTGGGGGAAGAACTGAGATATAATTTTTTTTCTGTATTTTTCCAGAAACCAAGTACAAGTAAATTCACCAGGAAATAAATTTTTCCAGAAACAAAGTACAAGTAAATTCACCAGGAAATAAAAAGTAAAATAAAAGCATGAGATAAAACTGTGGCTTAAGCTTAGCAGCACAAAAGATAGAAATGGCATAAGACCCTTTCTTCATCCATTGCTTAGATTTCTGAAAGTGGATCAGAAAAGTGTAGGCATGCATTTTGCTGCCTGATGCAGGTGAATGGTCAAAATGCTGTGTGCCAGTTTAATTAATTAGAAATCTAACAAATCTTTCTACAGACACATGCACAAGGCATTTTTCAAAATGCTTTTCTGAAAATACATAACTGATATTTAAAGATTAAGTAATTATTTACCATTTTATGAGAATTGTAGAATATGAAGTAAAAACATTTAAAATAATTATTTTTTGAAATGTTTTCATCCGTGGGACTTTATTTTCAAAGATAACAGCTCAACCAGACTAATTCCTTATGTACCAGATACAGTGGTAACTAATCCTATAACTTGTAGATATTAAATACTGTATATAATTGGATCATAAGGTTGTGGATTACTCATTTGGAAAAACTGGCATTGTGAATACACTACACTTAAACCTCTTGGTATCTTAGTCTCCATTTAAACAGTTTTGATCACATTAAAAATAATTTCTCCCACATGTCACATATTCTAAAAATGTTTTTTGCAATTGCATACCTTAGACTATTGTAGATTAGCACTTGTACTGTATAATTTGGATTTTTTCTCACTCCAGTTCATAAGCTCTGTTCAAGTCTCAATTAATTACCCTATTATCCCTTGTCTCATTCTTACCATGGTCATAGAACACAGACAAGTGTTGCAACTGCAAATCCACCTTTGTTATGCAGTTTTTATTGCTAAATTTAGAAGCTGATTTTTCTTTTATTTGCACTGGTGGTATAAAAAAAATAAGCAGCTCCATTGCTTAATGCTTGAGTTAAGGCAATGTCCAAAGAGTTTTATGAATTTACCCAAATCTTGTTGAAGTCAGAAAATTTCAGTTGGCTTTGGAGAAGGTGTAGAAGTTCAGAGAAGCATGTGTCTTTCTCCCATTTTGTTATATGTTAGTTTTTTCATAGAATCACAGTTTTTTCATAGAATCACAGAATCATAGAATGGTTTAGGTTGGAAAGGACCTTAAAGACCATCTAGTTCCAACTGCCTCTGCCATGGGCAGGGACACCTTCCACTAGACCGGTTTGCTTGGAGCCCCATCCAATCCATCCTCGAACACTTCCAGGGTTGGGGCATCCACAACCTCCCTGGGCCACATGTTCTAGTACCTCACCACTCTCACAGGAAAAAATTTCTTCTAGGACCTCACCACTCTCACAGGAAAGAATTTCTTTCTAATACCTGATCTAAACCTACTCTCTGTGAGTCTGAAGCCATTGTCCCTTGTTCTACACGCCCTTGATGAAAGTCCCTCTCCATCTTTCTTGTAGGCCCCCATCAGGTACTGGAAGACCCCAGTGAGGTCTCCCCAGAGGGTTCTCTTCTCCAGGTTGACCA
Organism: Acanthisitta chloris; assembly: GCF_000695815.1. Lineage (NCBI taxonomy): Eukaryota > Metazoa > Chordata > Aves > Passeriformes > Acanthisittidae > Acanthisitta > Acanthisitta chloris. Next base: position 41,594 of record NW_008651250.1, read on the forward strand.
ACTGGAGCTCTCTCAGTCTGTCTTCTTAGGAGAGGTGCTCTTCCAGGTTGACCATCAGTCTGTCTTCTTAGGAGAGGTGCTCCAGCCTTCTGATCATTTTTGTGGCCTGCTCTAGAGTCATCCAGCAGGTCCACATCTTTCTTGTCTTGGAGTTCCCAAAGCTGGATGCAGCACTCCAGGTGGGGTGTCTTGAGAGTGGAGTAGAGGGGCATAATCAGCTCCCTCGACCTGCTGGCCACACTGCTTTTGATGCAGGCCAGGATGCAGTTGCCTTTCTAGGCTGCAAGTGAACATTGATGTGTCATGTTGAGCTTCTTGCCCACTAACACCATCAAGTCTTTCTTCTCTGGGCTGCTCTCAATCTATTCTGCACCCAGCCTGTATTTGTGCTTGGGATTGCCCCAAGCCTTGTGCAGGACCTTGCACTTGGCCTTGTTATACTTCATGAAGTTTGCATTTTATTCTTCTGGTTTGATTTTTGTCCTCGTTCAATACTGCTTTCACCTGGAGTGAAAAATGAGGCATAGTTATTTTAATTGGTTGCTAATTCATGAAAACTGGTGAATGCTGAGTCCCATTTTAATAACCACCAAACCCAGACAAAATTGTAATATTTTGACCAATAAATAGAGGAGAATAGAGGAGAAATAGTCCATAAAAGAGGAAGCCAGAACAGATAGCAAACTATTACTAGATATTCTGGTGCATAATTATTCAGGTAATATTTAACTACTGTAAAACTCCATTATAACAAATAAATATATTTGCAAAAAAGGAAAATCTGTTTATCATCAAGTAACAATTTCCACTTCAATCTACAATGACTTTATTCAGTTATTGGTGACTAAAACTCATGAATGGCAAACAGCAATATTAACCAGTTAAATGAAAGTACCTTGACTATTTGTTGTTATCCCGGTTATCTCAAATATACTTCTTGCCAACCAAGAAAGCTTTCTTGGATACTTAAAGAACATCAAATACATTTAAAATAGTTCTAAAGATCTGTAGCACCAGAGCTTCTCAAATAAACTAAAGGATTATGGATGATAGATTTTGGTTAGAGTAAGAAATTTAGTGGCCATTTAAATTTTTTTCTGACAATGAATACAATAGTCTTTAGATTTCTCAAATACTTCTTAGATCCTCTAATTATCTTCCTTATTGTCAGAACATCAGGTGGAAAAGTCATTTCCCCTAAAAAACTTCATGCAAGATTTTTAAGGTGAGAGCGACTAGTCCAAATAGACATGGTCCAATGACAAACCTAAACAGCTCATAACTTATCAGGAAAGAAGTTAAGCTTTTAGGCTGGGTTGGTTATTTTTGTGAACATTTTGAATCTTTTCCAACTCATGAGTCCGCAATAAGAGAAGTTATTTAGAAAGTGCCAGGTTGTTAAAAAGATGTATAGAACTATATATCTCTTATGTATACATAAACCAACTGTTAATTGCTTACATAAATCTTTCCATCACCCCTTCTTCATACTGATGGATAAATCATGGTTGGGTACTAAATTATGGCTAAAATAACTTTTCTTTTCTTGATGCAGCTACAAAATAGGATGTCCTACTGCAAAAAAAGATTCCAAGTATGTGAACTGTAATTATGTCCTACAGCCATCATATACTGATGGATGGATGAAAGGATTAAGGAAAAAAATCTTGAGGACACATCCATCTTTCCCACTAACACCCTGTTTCATCAAGGTACAGCTTTAGCCACTTGATATGTGTGCACATGCTGATCTTAGAGAAGTGTGAACAGTGCAGTTGTCAACTGACATGAAGCAAGGTGAAGTGGATGTCATTTCTGTACTTTATTTCATGGCATCCTATCAGATTCCCAGTGGCTTGCTACAGACATTAAAATGGTTGGAAAAATGAGATTGCTTCCAAGTAGCCTAGAAAAAAATTTTTGTGTTACTGTAGAATAAGAAAGTTTTTAGAGAAATTAATTTATGAACTTCATGGTGACTGGTATTACTGCATGTAATAAAGTAGGCTATTTTAATTGCATCCTGGGATGATGCAGACTACTAAGTAAAAATACTCACATCTTCCTAGCAACAAAACCTGAAACCATATACAAATAAATGTTAGATTTTGATTATGGAGGTTCTTGGCTATTAAGGCTCTCTATAGCTTTATGTCTAAATCACTGAGGATCATAAGGGTTTGTGAGTCACTGGTTTTAAGACACTCTCAGTTGTCAAGTATGGATTTACCCACACATCCTGTAACTTCTGAAATGTAAGTTGAAGAATTTTGTGGATTATTCTTGCAGAAGATAAATTTTTGCTAACTAATATTAAAGGAGAAAAAGGCACATTTAGGAAGCTGAAACAGATACTATTATCACATGACTATTTTGAAAAGTCTTCATCAAAGCCCATTAAATGTTACATATGAATCTAACTCTTGATTTCAGTTCTGCAGCTCATGATACTTTCTGCTGAAAGCCTAGTAAAATTGAGCTGCAAAACTTCATTATTTAGGAAACTAAGACCAGAGTCTCTCTGATGTAAATGATCACATTTTGTTCACTACAAACCAATTTCTGAACATTTTCAACAAAATACATGGTTTGAAGTTGACATGGAACTAATGTTCTGATAGTACCTGCAATAGATTTGCAAAAAAATATAAATTTCTTCACCACAGAATAATCCAAAAATATAGAAGGTGCCTGGTTGTGATCTCAAAATAGTTTTGAAATAGCTTGTACACTCAAAAAGCAACAAATCTCCCCCTCCCCACGATATAACATTAATGAAAAGTAATACATCCATAGCACATATAAATTGGCATGTGTCTACTGATTTTAGTGAAGCAATATAATATTATATCAGATGTGGCATTTACATACAAGAAAAGCTCAACTGTCTCATATAGTTATTGTGCTAGTTTAAAATAAGCAATGAAATACTGTGATTTTCTGATAGTGATACAGTTTTTTGAAAATGAGTTCTGATAAATGCAGGGAGACAGAGTTTTTCCTAGGTGCATCATTTTTGTTGTCATATGTATCTTAGATTCATAGAATATGCTGAGCTTGAGAAGACCCAGGAGAATCATCAAGTCCGACTCCTGATCCTGCACAGGACACCCCCAAAAATCACACCATGTGCCTGAGAGTGTTGTCCAAACACTTCTTGAACTCTGGCAGCCTTGGTGCTGTGACCACTTCCCCGGAGAGCCTGCTCCAGTGCCCAAACACCCTCTGGGTGAAGAACTTTTCCTAATTGTATGCTCTCCAATAGCTTTATATCCTTCTCATATGGTGGCACCTAAAACTGCACACAGTATTGTAGGGGAGATCTCTTTTAAAAATTCAGAGAATTATAGAATCATAGAATGGTTTGGGTTGGAAGGGACATGAAAGAACACCAGGTTCAACCCCCCTGCTGTGGGCAACCTGTTCCAGTGCTTCATCACACTCACAGTCAAGAATTTCATCCTAATATCCAATCTAAACCTATTCTCTTTTAGTTTAAAACCATTGTTCCCTGTCCCATCACTACAACCCTTGCAAAAAGTTCTCTCCTTCTCACTTGCAGGCCCCCAGCAGGTAGTGGAGCCTTCTCGTCTCCAGACTAAATGATCCCAATTCTCTTAACCTTTCTGGTAACTTTAAAAAGCTCTTAAGTGTCACCACTGTTTATCTGGCTCTACTATCCGGTTATATTATTTTGTTAATGGCAGAGCTGCCTTCAACAGAACACAAATATTAACCTGTGCCAATATATTCAAGCTGGCAGAAACCTTGCATGCAAAGGAGCCAAAAATATAAGGAGATCCAAGCCTGTTAATTTTACAGCTATTAATAAAAAATCTGTTTAATAAGGGAACAATATAACATATGCAACAGGTAGATGATTCCCATGCTTACTTCCTTTTTTATTCCATACTTACAATGCCTTCACCATTGCAGATATAATAGCTTGTAATTTATGCACTAACAATTTAGTAACAAAATCAAGCCCCAAGTAAACACTCAGAACAGTTCGCAACATTTAAAAATGCTAAACAAGCATCAGAGATTTGTAGTCATAGGCAAAACAGGCTGAATATTGACACAGCCTATAAAATATGGTAGTTTCTTCTGTGTATGTAAAGATATACCTGAAATACATTAATTTATTGTATAATTAAGAATTGTAAATAAAATTGTAATAGAAACTGTACTTTTTTGGAGGACACTATGAAGAGCAAAATAGTCTTTTTGTGGCTTTAGCAGAACCTGGACAATCTCAACACATGCAGCAGGGGTACAGTGTTTTTGAGAAGGTAAGGTTTTGAGGAAGACCCTAAATTATAAACGAAATACTGTGTTTGAATAGCTGAAACAAAAGGCTTGTCCATTGTTGAAGGTCTGTAGAAAGTCTTGGTTATACTGTAAGTTTGACTAATGAAAGTTTTTGAGCCTGAAAGACCAAACAGTAGCTAGAAAGGGAGAGTGTTCTCTGGTGTATGGAGACTCTGGAATGGTATGTGATAAGCTTTATTTAGGGTATTTGCAACTGTTTGCTGATGGAAATATCTGCTTGTTTTGACCTGGAAAAAAGTGTTAAATTAGAGGGTTACCAGATTGTTTCTCTGACATGTTAATCAGCTAAGTGAAAGAGGTCTGTTTTCTGTTTATTTTTCTTAGCCAAGCCTGAGTATTCACAGTAAAAAGACTGAGAATAAAAGCTTTCAAGCATGTTAAATTGCCTAAGGCACATCTGTAATCACTTAGCTAAGAAAAGTTATAGATGAGCTTTATCAGATTTTAGCCATTACAGATAATTCCTTGTCACAAGCTAGCGTGCAAGAATATTTCTGACCTAGAAATCTGTGAAAGAAGACTTGTTAAGAGTGTGATACACCTCAGTAGAAATTGAGGAACAAAATTTATGCATTTCAATCACATTTCTTCACTGAAAGTATGAAACCTGGGAATGCAGAAGTGGCAACAGAAGCAGAAATGAATGCAATCCTACTGAGCTTGAAATTATTCAGGGGTGGCAAGTTTGTCAGTTTTACAGCACACCTTCCAGAAGTGTTTACAATGCTAATACAGTTATATAAAGAGAAACTTGTGATTTTTAAAGGCTGCTGAGTCACATTTTGCCTCTATCGAAGTGGAGAAATCAAGTGCCAATACAGACACATTGCATAGCATAATGTGAAATTACAAATCAGCTGGACACATCCACCTGTGTCCAAGCAGAAAGATTGTTAATCAACATGTCAAACAGCTGTTAAGAAGAGATTGCTATACGTCACAGAAAATTCTGGAAGTTTTTCTCCCTGGTAAACGTGCTTTTCACCAGTGAACATGAGGATAGTTGCATTAGAATCTATTCGTGTGGAGTTTTAGAAAATCATGGGATGGGATGAAAAAAAACCCACTTAACCCTTTGCTGCATCATTCCAGACTGATACTGTGATCAAACCAGAGATTCTCTGTAAAAAGGAAAGCTGAAAGCATGACAATTGATAGACACATGACATGACCAGAGTTACTCAGTGAAAACACTTGAGAGTCTTTTTGGGTTTTTTCCTACTAAATTGTCAGAGTTCTGTTATTTCTTCAGGAAAAGAAAAGGAACCAATTATCTGATTTTTAAAATTTGAGCTACTTAGGAAAATCACTGAAATTACATAAGCCCTGGATCAGGAAACCGAAGGCTTTATCTGTTGGAAATGCTCTGTCTGAAGAAGCTATTCTAAAATACCCCACCCATTCATAAATTAGTGTTAGAAATAAAAGCACTTTATGATCCCCTTTTTGTGACTCAATGGTGCAACACATTTTCTTGTGGAGTATAAATGCATACATTATGCTGCAACTGGACTGAAACATTCTTACTCTGATCATCGTAAAATCATTCTGGTCTCTTGGAAAATAGTTGAAATATTTCTATGAAGCAAAACTGAAATTTGTAAAAATCAGAACTGCCAGTATTCAAATATGAATTTAATTATGGTCTGTGAAACTAAGTAGCAATTAAAACAGGAAGACAAATTACAAAACAAAGCACACGATAGATATTGAAATAGATACTGTTTTACAATTAACAGTGGTCAGAAAATTCATGCCATGTTATGCAATTATAGGCCAGTTGAAGGCCTGAGATCCTCTTCAGTACTAATGCCTGGTATCATCATATACTGTAATATAGGAAAATCCAACAGTTGTGTCTTTTATTATCAAAGCATTAAACTTAAAACCAAATTTAATAATATTTACTCTTCTATTTTATTGTCACAAAGGGGGTTGGGCTGTGAGGTTTTAAAAAAGAGGAAAAGTAAGAGTGCTGTCACCTGTCAGTGCAATCTTTGGCAAATTTTCTGATATCTAGAAGTTTCCAAATGTACTTCCTTCAGCAGCATAGACAATAATCTGAATTTTGCAGGCAAACCTGCATAAACTTTGATTTCTGTGTTTTATTCGTGCACTTTCTAAGGGGGCATAGTTGTAATGTGATGATTTAAGCAGAAATAGTGACTTTGGTATACGCTGTATATAAATCCAGAAGAAGTGTAGGCAGATGAATGCCTACGTTTACTTCTTCAGCTAAATGTCTCCATTTCTGTTATAAAGCACAAAGTGCAACAATTTTTAATTCTCATTTTCATGTGAGAATGTTGATGTGTGAATGATTCAGGATTCACAAACTATAGAAACTTGAACGGAAAAAAAAGTCCTGTATTTTATTTACCAGTTTTATTTGTGAGTTTTCATAGTAACTGGCTAATTATATTTCTTAGTACTCTTATATTTTATTTTCTTTCTTCCATTCTTTTACAAGTCAAAATGGTATCTATAATGTATGACATTCATGGAAAAAAAAAAGTGCTCATTTTTGAGAGCACTTTCACAGGCAATAAGAAAACCAAACAGGAATTAATTTTATCTTCAGATAACATCAGAAGATACAGGTGGGGGTCCTTTTTCACTCATAGCAGCAGTGATTTGGGAGAGTTTTTAATTTTAAAAGAGCACTGACTTTGTATAAGTGGTAATGTAAGAGGCACAAACAGGATACAGCAAGTAGTCTGCAAAATGAAAAATTGTATTTAAGAACATATATGAATGTATAGACTACTTTGTCGGCTTTCTTTGTTGCTCTCAGTTCTTTCCTCCTGAAACTTTTGAATAATATTAAATCATAAAAGCCCAGAAAAAGATAAAGTTTCCTCACAAGTAAATGGAAGAGGCTACAGGCATTGTAATTCTGGCATACGCGCTTCGAAGTCTCTCAAGTATCAAGGAAATTTAGAAAATACTGTGTAGAGACTATTTCCAACAGGTCTTACGGAGGCAAGTGCTATTTGTTGGAAAATGCTTCTAACTAATTGGATTGCTGAATGGCCATGGCCAACCAGTAAACTCTTATACCTCTTAATGTAGCATTTGTAAAGACTTGATTCTCATGGTGTAGTTTCATTGAATTGAAAGGAGCAGAGCTTGTTACATATTTTTTAACAAGGAAGGTTTTCGTTAATAAGGTCAGTGGGTTAAGTGGAAGTAGATGTTAAAGATGTATCTTAACATTCAAGAATCTTTGTTTGCAAGAAACCAGGCTAGAAAAAGTTTAATTCGTTGTGCAGGCAAGAATGAAATATTTAAACTACCTTTCTAATTGTAGAGATTTATATGAACTTATTTTTTTTCTGTTATTTCTTACAAAGTGATAGTTATAAAAAGCATTTAAAGGGTTATGGTATTAGTTAGTATGCTTCCATAGACATTCATGAGCTTTGATAACCTTTGGCCATTTACCAGCAAGTGAATATTTTCTCCAGATTTTATTGTGTTTCTTTTGTATTTACTACTCTTGTGTTTGTTTGTTTTGTGGAGTTTGTTTGTTTGGTTTGGTTTTTCAGTTCTATGCTGAGATTCTCAAAATAACCCCCACTGAATTGTTCCCAGTTCAGGAATTAACATAATGGCTTTCATATGATTCCTTTCTGTGTGATGCATCTCAATATGGAGCTGTGAACTCCGTATTGAGATGAGAGCACATTATATGGAGCTCTTTGCAGCATCTTCTTTTTCCATTGTCAGGTTTATCTTTCCCTTATCATATACAGCTGCACACATTAAGAAACCATTTCCACTGCTCTCAGTGCTTCCAGCTTTATATTATATATGCAGCCAGGTGCAAAACCCACTAAGGTCAATGAAAAATGTCCTTTTACTTCAGTGGCCCTTATATGAGATCACTTATGTCTTGAAATGCCTTTTCATAAAACAATCCCTTGAGTTTGTTTGTTTATATGTATTTGCAGTTGTCTTTATTCACCTCAGTAGTGGCAGTAAGTTGTAACTATTTTTGTCGTAAGTCAGCACTGATGTGGGAGTGATCTAGATTCTGTGCTTCTACATATCCAGAAGTAAACATCATATTGGAATTAATTAGGGAAGACAGTGAGACTGCAAAATCAATTCATGAATCTGCACAGATGAAACACAAACTTTTTTAAATTTTTTAAATATGTTGCTCAAGGTCTGTATTTTTAAAAATAGAAAAATATAGGAAGTTCCCCTAGCTTCCAGGTTTTGACAGATAAGCCTAAGTAGCCACCCAAATTCTAAGTGACCCTACTTCAGTTTATATAGTTTCTGCATTTAGAGAACCGTGAGTAATGGATAATGGTAATCATATTTCAAAGTAATTATTTGTTATAAAAAATTTAGAATTGAGGGGAAAATATTTATTAATAGATAAGTAAGTTATAAAAGAAAACACACTTTCTTTGCTTTATGATTACTCAGGTTTTCAGAGTAGCTTATATTACTCTTAGACTCTTAGAATAGGAGAGGTTTTATACATCTATAGATAGATAAATAGATATATTTAAAGGAACACTGTGCAGTCTGAGCTCTGTTCTCTACTCTATGTTCTTTCACATGTATATAAAATGCCATAATGTTAACTAAACCTTGCTAATTTTCTGTGTGTTCCTAGAACTTCAGCTATAGCTTTTGCTAGACAGACTTTAGTGGCAGCAGAAGTGAAACTTCGGAGCTTTGTGAGGAACTTCAGGTTTTATCACTCATAATTAAAAAGTCAATGGGAACCAGCAGTAGACCTTTATGAAGCAACAAATGATTCTGGGGCTCAGCAGAATTCCTGTCTATGGAAAACACTGTTTCATGGGAACAATGATTATCTGAGGCTATCTTTCGCTCCAGCCTCCTCTCTGGATAAGTTACTACCTGAATTCAGTGATTTGATAGATACAGGAAAGGCAAGAGCCCTAAAACTAATACTGATGCCTCATCTTGCTCTTGACATAGATATTTTTCTTGCTGTTCACCAGTGTGATCATAGACAGCAGCACCTTTTAATGGTCACTGTGCATAATTTTAAATTCAAAACCTCTTTTTATCTCTCAGCATGTTGTTTCATGGTGGTAGAGATTCAGTGGAAATAATTACCTTTAAAAAACCCGTTATATAACAAAACCAAAAAACCCAACCCAGAAACATTTAAAGGAAGCAGTTCTTAAAGTTTTATTTTAAAATTCTAGAGGTGGCTTGCACCATCAAAATTATTTTTTGGATAAGGCTAAATATTTTCAGGAAGTGCTAAACTTTCATATTCTTTTGATTATGTGACAACTTTGTGTCAATCCATATCCTCTCAAAATAGATTTAGAAATCTAAAATACTATTCAAATGAGTAACTCAGACTAACCCACAGTTCATAGTCACATAAATCAGTTAAAAATTCCTTAAGAAGATACTTGTAACTACAGGTTTTCCTTGTTTTCTTTTCAGCATTGGAAAATGACCTTTTTGGTCTTAATTTCTTCATTTGTAAAGTAGGACAGATATGTGGATGGATTACTGCTTGGTATTGCTCCTGAAAGATATTTAAATCTAAAACTCATAATCCTAAGTAAAAGTTCTTTTCTCACACAGAAAACGATAGAGACCTTGCTGTTATGGTGGAAAACAACTACTCTAGTTAAAAGTTGCAAAGACTTCAGGAAAATATTTTCCTGCAAACTTCAGCTTTGACCTGATGGGAAAAAGCAAATTTTTCTTTGTACTTTTTTTAAAAGGACTGTTGTTTTTATTGAACAGAAGCTATATCTCAAGCTAGAGGCCAGGAACCCTATTTATTTATCCTCCATTTTTGTTCTGAAACCATAGATATGTTGAAAAGAGTGAACTAAAAGCTTTTGCTATGACTTTTCAGATGTTCACAAAACCAAATTAGCCTTTGACATTTTACTTAGGCTAAAAAATGAAAGGCGTTTAATCTTTGTTGTTTAGAGTGCAGATGGTTGAAAAATTGTATTAATAACAGAAAAAAGTATTTTACTGTTTGTACTGCTGCCAGTGTGAGTATGACAAATAAAACCTAGCGAATTCAGAGCTAGAGAAACAATACGTGACTTGAAATATTAGGTAATCCATGGCTGAGTACACAGAGAGGTTTGAGAATACCATGAAATTTAGTATATACTAGCTCAAGCCATAAATCCTGCTGTCTACCAAATGCCTAATGTGTCTACTTTTAACATTTTAAGTGCAAAAATACTCCCATAAATTAAGTAGACTACTGTTAAAAGATGTAGATGGTGGTGAAAAATTTCCCTCTTCCTGTCCTCTCCTTCATTCCTGAAACACAATGCCAGATATTTTTTTATTATATAGGCTTCTAAAAATAATAACATATTTGTAACAAGGCTGGCATTACTCCAGTTATTCTGCCTCCTCCAATGGTTCCAGTTTCTTTGGATGAACATTAGTACAAACATTAGAACCATAGAATCATCAGGGTTGGAAGAGACCTTTAGGATCATCAAGTCCAACCATCCACCTAACACTGCCACTGGAAAGCCTAAACCACTGAAGCAGCGCCAGATCCAGATGCCTCCTAAACATCTCCAAGGATGGTAATTCCACCACCTCTGTGGGCAACCTATTCCAATGACTGACCACCAATCTGAATCCCCCTATCTCAGCTTAAAGACATTGTTAGAATGAAGCCTATTCAACATTTTCTCTTTCTCCAGACTTTTGGATGTTTTTTAAAATCACAGGGATCATGTATGAATGACTAAATGATCTCAGACCTTCAGACATGTGAGTCTATATTAGTTATGACCTTATCTATTAGAGGAATTGCATTCTGTAAATAGGAATTAATTTGCAATGCAGTGGCAGATGAATAACATACAACAGCACCTTTCATGTAGATCAGATTAGAAAAATATCCATGATATACTGAAATGGTGTAAGTCCGTTGCAGAGCAGCTCACCTGACTAGTACTGGACCTTCCTTGGATGTCATACACAAATGATAAGTGGCCAATAGAATGGGATACCTGATTTGTAGGGAGAAATATGAGCATGTAGATAAAGAGGGTCTCAGAGGTAAATGTAATAAACAGATTATTTTTTCCGAAGTGTAATTTTCAAAGCACAATTCTGGGGCATACTTAGTTTAATGGGGTTTGAGCTGATTAATTACAATAAAAGAGAGAAAGGAAAGAATCGAGGGTCACTGAGAAGAACAACAGAATATTGGTGACTAATGAGCTTGGTTCTGCTAAGGAAGTAAAGACTTATTTGTCTTGTTACAGATAGAAAACACAGAAGGTATCATCCTAGAGACAGATACATTTTCCTGAGGGAAAGAAAAATGTTAAAGGCCTTGCTGTTATGCTGGAAAAGACAATAAAGCAACTGCAAAAATTTGCAGAATATTAGGCCCAGGTGAATTTGATTGCTGAGTTCTGAAGGAAGTAGTAAGAAAAACAGTTAAAATTACAAATGCACATTTTTGATACATAAACCCATAAGAACAAAGATCTTATGGAGGTCATCAACTTAGCTGTTAAACGTTACATACAGGAAAATGTCAATATAGTGGATATCAAAGGAAACAAGTAATGACAGTTTAAATAACAACATATGACAAATTTTCACCAGTAACAACAGCTGGCTAAATTGCTTCTTTATACAGTCCCAAAGTATAATATCCATTTACAATGACAGAGAAGCTAAAATCTGTCATTTTTCTCCTCCTACATTGTTTTTGCAATGTAATTCATGCCTTTCAGTACTGGATTGAGTGCACCATGGATGTTATCAAAACTTTAGCGGTAGTGTGATATCTATTTAAAGTAATATAAAACTTAAAAAGCTAAACACCTTAGGTGTGTGACTGTTTTCACACATCATTTAGCAAAATGCTGATTTACACATTCATGCAGACCTGCTGCAGAGATTGCACTGCAACCTAAGTACCAAGAACAGTAGAAAATCTTGTCCTCTACATACAGAATTTAGACCTAACTGGCAAAATATGTAAAGCTTTACCTGTAGATGATGAATTCCATTTGTCTGAACTTATAATTAGGAGCAAAATTCTTTGTTTAAAACCCATGAGAATGCTACGTGACACAAATATTGCCAGCACTAAATGCACAAATAAAAACCTTCAATATCCACATCTTTATATAGGAAGTAATTAGATTTTGATGTATAATATATATGAATTCCACGCACAGAAGCAGTGTTGCTTTTTGAAGTGCAATCTGCAGAAAAGCTATGAGCACTTTAATCTGAAGTTTGGATTGATCAAAAAACAACTTCTAGTAACATTTACTAGTTCTATTGCTTGCATTATGAACATTAACAAATAGTTGGCTTGCCTGTTGATTGAGCTTCTACTTTTCCATGTAAGGCTAAGCAATAATTTTTACAGTACAAAGTAAAGACCTAAAATATGGACATCAAAACTAAATGAAAGGTCCAGTCACATCTGTAATTTTAGCCAAAACATTGTATTTTAGATATATGGATATCTGTAGACTAAGTGAAATCCATACCGCACAACTGTTTAGTTATTTTAATGGTCCTGAATCAACCAAAAATTATGGTACAATTACTTTATACAAAAATAATTATCCTTACTGCATGCAATAAAGCAAGTGTTGTCTGAACAGAATTCAGCATACTTTTAAATAGCTATACCATTTTTTTCAGCTGGTTGCACTGCCTGCATTACTAACTGTACTAGAGGTACTTCTTCGATTCAATGCATGTAGTAAAAATATGGTCTGAAGTTTTTGGAATGATAGTCTTCCACCTAACATACCTGTTGTCAGTTCACCCCAGTCAGCAACTTCACACTCATACAGCCACTCTCTCACTTTCTACCACCAGGAAAGGGAGGAAATGGCAAAAACAAAAGCTAAAAAGTTATGGGCCAAGATAAACACAGTTTAATAAGTGAAGATGTGAAAAAACCCCAACTGAGAGAAAGGCAATCACTTACTCCACTAGCGGACTGATGCCCTGCCAGTTTCCAAGTAATGTCTGCAGCTGAAGAGAAAACCTCCCAGTTTTGTGCTGAGCATGGCATTATGTGGTATGGAGTATCATTTTGCCCAGTTTGGGCCAGCTGTCCTGACTGTGTCCTTTCCCAGCTTCTTCTCCACACCCAGCCTACATGCTGGGTGGCAGAATAAGGACCAAAGAAAGCCTTGGTGCTGTTCAAACACTATTCAACTATAGCCAAAGCACTGGTGTGTTATCCATACTGTTTTAGTCACAAATTTAAACCACGGCACCATACTGGCTGCTACAAAGCAAGTGAGCTCCATCCCAGCCAGACCCAGTACACAGCTGTGGTGTTTCTCTGGTAGGTTATTACATGTATATTTTTGTAGGTATTTGATTCATTGTATAGCCTAAAATGTATACATAGACTGCTACAAACGTAAATTTCTCAATGAACATTAAAATACTTCTGAAGTAAATAGCAAAATCTATTCTCTCTTTATTGTTACTTTGTTCTTAGCTTCTTCATGAACTGCAAGACTATCCTGCATAGGTATTTTAAACATTCAGTATGAAAGTGGTCTATTCTGTACATTTCAGCTTATTCAGAACCTTAATGTCCATGAAGTACATGGATGTGCATGGTGTGATGAACTGCAGCTTGACAGTTAGCAGAACACTGCCCAAAAGACATCTAACCTCTATTAGAGTTTTCCTTTAAAAACTTGTCTAAGGGTGTTTCCTGTTTTTGAAGACTGCAAGAAGGAGAACATAGTGTCAAATGTTAAATTTGCAATGAAAAGGAGCCAAGTCTACCTTGCCAGGTTAACTTTAGGTCCTGTAGGCCTGTCTAACAAATATTCCAGATAATTATTTGTTAGCAGTTGCAAAGTAAGGAACCCCTGGATAACAGTAGACATGTATTTGTCAGTAATAAATTAAACAAATTATTCAGCAGTTGTTAGAGATTGTCAAGAAGCAGCAAATGTCATGTAATCTTAAACAAAACTTTAGGCACTGTCTAACATGATATTCTCTTAAGCAAGCTAGGAAATCTTGGGCTAGATTAAGTTTCTAAATTGCTAGTAAATTGCATGCAAAATTGGCTGGATAACTACGACTTGTCCGTAAACACCTGTCAAAGTGAAAGAACAAGCTGACCACAGCATCCCACATGGAATCAATTCTTTGCTATTTTATTTTAATCAGCCTGGATGGTAGAGCACAGAAAAAGCTTATTAAATCTGTGATAACACAGAGGTGGGAAAGAGGAACCATATACTCAAGAACAAGCTTTGAATTCAAAATCAGCTTTGACAAATTAGAGAAAAGGACCAAAAGGTATGTTAAAACTCTGTGGAAGCAAGTAGAAGGTGCTAGGCGTAGGAAGAAATTATGGACAGCAAAAATATGCTGTAGAAAAAAAACTTGGTGAAATACTGTTTCTTTGGAAAAGAATCTGTGAGTCTGCATGTATCACATTCTGTACAAGGGTTAGCAAAGCCATGAAGTTGTAAAAAAATCTAGAGAACATTTTATCTCTTGTAAATGGAAATACAGCTTGTAAGGCATGGTGAAGTAATTATCCAATTCTGCTCAGTTCTGCACTCCAGGCTGGAATTCTGCTTTCAATTTTAAGCATTGCATTTCAGCAACAAAGCATCTGCTTTATCTGAAATAAAAAACCTAAATGCTTGGGGTTATGTACCTTACAGGAGAAATGGCTAAGGGAGGACTCTGACGGCAAAGATCAAGTTCTGGAAGGGGTAGAAATAATATGTTCTTATTTTATCCATGGTGGACATGGAAAGAAATAATGGCATTAAATTGCAGGAATTATGACTGAGTTTAAACACTAGGAAGAACTTTTTAATGATAATAATAGTGAATCACTGAAAGAGATGTAATGGGACTGGGGGATGGGAAGACATGAGACAAATATTATGACTGACATAGGGATTATCCTGCACTAACAAAAAAAAAAACCATGCGGGATGGTTCTGGCCTTTATAACAATTAATTACATTAATACATCCTTGGAACAGAGTAAAATATTCAGTTTAACAACTGGTGGCCACAGAATTAAATCTTCCAATACACTAAAGGCCAAAGACAAAAAGTAGTAGTAGCTGTAATAATTCAAAATGTGATGATTTTTCTTTTAATATGAAATGGTTTTACCTTTAGGTTAGAAGAATTTTATTTTTTTTTTTACTATTTCTTACTCCCAGTAGTCAGATTGTGGAAAAATCCTACTTTTTTCACTTTGACTAATCACAGAGGGTGAGGACTTCAGCAAGAGTTAGTTACTGGAAGGAAGGACGGGACAAGCCAAAGGACAGTGGTGGTAGAAAAAGTGGAGCTGCAGCTCAGTTATTCTATAAACGATTAGGAAATAGGAAAATAATCCAAGAACACAAACCATATTTCAGTTTGGTTGGTTTGGACCTTACAGGGTCATGAGTAGCCCAGGAAATGATGGAATGAAGTCTGAAACATAAACCTTTGTTGAAACTTTGCTGCTTCTACTGTCTCTGCTTTTTAGATCCTGTAGTTATATAAAGAGGTAGATGAGGAAATCTAGTGAAGAGTTTGTATTTGCACCTTTCCTGAAGTGGCTTGATGTTTTGGCACGTAATGTTATTGCAATGAATAATATGTGGTGCTTTTGTTGTTCTGGTTGCTTTTTGAAAACCCTGTAGTTTGGACCCAACTGAACTGAATATTTCTCTTCCTTATTTCTCTCCTGTGAAAGTTTTTCTGCATATATAACAACATTTCTTCTTTATTACGCTTGATAAGAAGAGATTTTTTAACTTTCCTCTTGGTGGAAAAAAAGTAAGTCTTCTTTATTTTCTTCTGTTTGACATTTTGTTCTTCATATTAAATCTACGATTCTTTCTACAGGAGACATAAAGCCAAAGGGAAAAGGGAAAGTCTGCAATAAATTAAATTGACACTTGGGAGGCATTTCCTAAAAACAAGTACATATATTTGGGGTGTGGAAAGTTCCAATCTGTTTCTTGCCCACTTAATAGTAGGGGAACTGCTTTTTGTTATAAGAATTGCAAAAACAGTAGTTCAAATAGTTGCTAAGAGGAAAAAATAAAAAGAAAAATAGTCTAAATGGAGGATCAGGAAGGATTCTTAGAATAAGTAAGGATTTACGACAATAAACAACAAGGGCACATTCCCTCCTTAGTTTCCTAGCTGAATAAAGTAAGGAGTTCACAAGTTCTCATCACATTCAGCAGAGAACACTTTTATCTTCTTAACAAAAGAGAGTTTTAGAATTAAATCCACCATCTAAAAGATAGCAACAGTTTTCACAGGTATTACAGTCTAAAAAAGCAGCATTAAGTACAATTTAAACAATTCTTCTGTTTCAGTAAAATACTGTATGGCTTGCATGATTCCTACCTGATCTTTCATGAAAGTTTGTCTAGACATCACCTACATGTAGACATAATATTGTATGTCTAAAGCTAGCCAAATCTTCTATGATGGTTTTATTCTTCATTTTTCTGGAATCAAATTAAAATTCCCCTTTTGTGTTTTCCTCTGCTCAGCTATGAGTGGCAGAAGTCCTAGATGCACACGTTCGCTTCAGTTGAATGACTCTTACATTCGTCTCGAGCACCACTTCAGCTTGCACAGAAATATTTGCTATCAAATTTTCTGTCTGCTTCATGGAGGCATTTATATGTATAAGCTGCTGAGGTCCTTTCATGAAACACACTATAGAATCATGAAGAGGTCTTATTGCTTAACAAAGTGTAAATACTTTGTGAACTAAAAAGATTTCTACCTGCAAAGTTATGAGCTCAGTGCTCATAGCTTGAGTATATAGATTCAGCTGAAAAGGGAGACACATTTTTAGTGATCAAGCTTCAAAAAATTAAAAAAAGAGTATAGCAGAATTACCAAAAGTGAACCCTAAGAAGAACCAATTTAAGAGGGTTCCCCTGCCTCCAAACAAAGTAATTTCACCTGCAAAATACAGATTTACAAGAAGATTAAATGGTTTAACACTCTGCATTACTTCCTAAGAATAATTATTCTGTGAACTCCACACTGGATTCATGGTATATCTGTAGCTGCCTGTAGAGATCAAGACCCGTTTTTTCTCTCGATATTTGTTTACTAAGAGTCTTGTGAACTGTCATTTCCATCTTTTTCATAACATCATAGTTATGTGATTATTTTCTGTGAGGAGTGGTGCTCATGTCTTAAGGGATGAAAATGCTTGACTCGTGTATAAAATGTTTGTGACTATTGCAAATTTTTGCAATATTTTGACAAATGAGAAAAAATATAGCCAACACCTGATTGAGATTTTTCTTTTCAAAATTACTCTCTCCTCTTTTGAAGCTCCAAAGTATATGTAATTGAATGATGCAATTCTAAGAGAATTCCAATTTAAAATGAGTTTATGGCGGTTTCAACCAGAGATTTGAACTTGTGTTATAAGGGACTTAGGCCAGTCTGCATATATTTGAAGTAGCTCTCTTGTCTCAGTGGAGATTTACATAACCATATCTTCCATCAGAATCAATCTGCACGTTCCCATTGCATACTCACTCAAATCAATTTAGATGAAAAATTTATTTGACCTATTTTTACTATCTCAAGTCATATCTAAATATGTATCTAAATATGTGTGTATGTAGGCATTCACAAAAAAAAACATATGAAGATTATTTCCCTGTGATGCTATCAACATTCTCTGTATTGCTTTTGTTTCATCTTATAAAATACCAGTATGGACAAACAGCCTTGACCTAATTTATAATGTGCAGTTTGGTGAAGCAACAACTATACACTAGAGATGGCACTAAGCTCATTTTAACTACAACATAAACCCAGATCTTGAAAGCATTGTGGCAACTTCCATTACACTAAAAGCTATTGATTAGAAATGCTTCCCTGGCAGAAAGAGAGGACTGATGAACTGATTGTGTTCCTGTGATTCACCATGAGATCTCAATGGGAGTTGCAGATGACCAGTAGCAGCACAGCAGATAAAACATGAAAATCAAAGAGCAATCCAGGTATTAGCCAGGCTGTATAAATTAATGAAAATATTTCTATCCACCTGAATGGATTCTAAAGAGGATCCATTGTATGCCTTAAGAACTGTTCCTGTCTAGTTTTTCTATCCCACTTATCTTTTACTAGTACTTTACTTGTTTTGAGTACTTAAATTTTATACTTATCTTACACTTCTACTTGTTACTGAAAACAGCAAAGCATGTAATGTAGGGGGGTACATAAATGACATGTCCTTTTTATGTAATTTGATTGTTGTATTTGTTAGGATACATCTGTTACATGTCTTTTAAATACATGCAGATATCATTTGATACAGGACATAAGAGAATAATAGCAGCAAAGTTGCTTAAAGTTTATGGCAACATCCTAACCAGGAGGTGGTGTATTTTAAGAATTTGGCCCACTATGGAAATCAGTGGTAACTCACTAATAATGCAGACTGGATACAAATTTATAGTTAACAATATTGAACATTGAAGCACATTCAAAATGATAAAAGAAAAACAATTAAGACCTTTATATTCTAAAGTACTTTGGAGACAAATGGCTTTTTAGGGAGAGTTTGTTTGTTTTAATGGAAGTAAAATGAGGTGGCTGCTCTCCATGCATTACAAGCATGTTTTGGGAAATGTGCTTTGAATTTATTTTCTTTTTCTTAGAAGCAAATTATTTACGAGCATTAGATGTTCTTCACAACAGACACTTCTGGAATAAGTACACATTTCATAAAGCAAGAAGGCGCTTGCTATAAGCTGTAAAAAAACAGAATGGAAAAATAGATCAAGCAGTTTTTAACCTGCTATGTAAAGAGGCTTTGCACATGAAAGTAATTTGAATTATGTTGTTAGTGGCTTTTGTACAGTTCTTCTAATTTTATTTTTGAACAAGTTATAATTATACAATCACAGTTCCTTGAGTTAGTTCCTTTAAACAAAAGAACATACAAAGAAATCAAAATCCTATTAATTGGTATTGCTGTTTCCAGTTCATAAGCACCTTCATACGCATTAGTTTTTGTTTTGTTGAATTGTAAGGAGACATTTCCTGCAGTTCAGTGTGATCTATTTCTGTCCCTTGGCATGATGTGACACTTTGGAGAAGTTTCATGTTAGTGAAGTAAACTTTTTTTCCTATGTTCACTGTGAAGATTGTTTCTGTTTTGCTTTCTGTATATATGAGTAGTTGGACCATAGCATGTCATTTATTGTTCACTGTGTTGTCTGCATTCATTACATTTATACACCCTTTACATTGCATAACGTATTATTATTACATGAATGACTGTGCATATTCTTATGTGGTCCGTGTATTCAGAATATACCCATAGCAATTCCACCTCGTTCAAATATGAGTTCTTCTCTTAGTGGGTGGTTAGCTTCTTTAATCTGAAATATTGAAAATGCAAGAAATATTTTTGTTTTGTTTGGGATGTTTGTTGACTTAAGTACATAGGTTATATGATACGATACTTGCTTTGATGATTATAATTCTGTGAATTGCCTAATGGCATAAACACTCTGCCAGAGAGAAAGTTTAATTATGGTTTAGGTGTAGGAGTTTTTCCACTTTGGGAACCTCAGAATTATTCCTCCTCTTCATGAATTAAAACTAGGAAGCAGATGATTTGTGTGTTCATTTCAATAATGGGCTAACAATCAAAAAAGATTTGTTATTCACCAGAATTTACCTTACGGAGAAGAATTTTCCTTGTAGGACAAAGAATCTTAATCCACTTATTATTAAAATCTTGGTTTAGTTATGTAAGAAATACCATTTTATATCATGCTTAAGATGTAATCTCAAAAGAATGCTATCTAAGAAATACATTCAGAACACATTGTAATGGATATATTTATTTATACTACTCAGCCAATAATATTTATTTCTCCCCTGTACCTCCTTCTATAGGTCTACATTTATATGTTCTCCTTAATTTCCTTCTAATTTTCTATTTCACTCAGTCCCATGGAAGGTCATTACATCTCTACTGTCCACTTCATATGTACTACAGGGCAATACATCACAGAGATGAGTTTCTGTGAGGAAATTTTTTTTTGAGGAGTTATTATAATTGATCCTGGTAAAGTTTTATACATAGTTCTTCACAAAAGAATCCTATGTTATTTTTTCTTGATGCCAACATCTTTGTTTTTCTAACCAATTTGCCAGCTGTAGAGGAGCTGACAATAGAAAAGATGCTTTCCCACTTTTTCATTGGCAACATGCTACCATGCTGATGTATTATGACACATGAATTACATTACAGCAGAACTAAAAAAAAGAATCTCCACATGGCCTATCCTGAAGGCAATGTCAGTTTAGAAAAAAATGTAGTGTTTGAAGATGAGCATCAGAATGCATATCCAAGCAGTTTCTTTCCAAAAGGAACAAAGACAATAAGGCTTCATGAACTTTCAAAGATGACATTATAGCTGGTGTCGGCTGAAGTCCACCTGATCAGGAAGAACAAGTAGATGACACCTACAGATGGATTAGAGAAGCTTCGCATCTGCAGGCCCTGGTCCTCATGGGGAACTTCAGGCACCTTGATGTCTGCTGGAGAGACAGCATAGCAGGATATAAGCAATCAAGGAGGCTCCTGCAGTGTATTGATGATAACTTCCTCCTCCAAGTGATAGAAGAGCCAATGAGAAGACGTAGCCTGCTGGATGTCATACACCAACAAGGAGGGGCTTATTGGGAATGTGAAGATCAAGGCAGCCTTGTCTGCAGTGACCATGGTGGAGATAGGGATCCTGAAGGTACAGAGGAGGGTGAGAAGCAACCTCACAACACTTGCCTTCAGGAGATCTGACCTTGGCCTTGTCGAAGATCTGCTCAGAAGAGTCCCATGGGATAAGGCCCTGGGGAGAAGAAGGTCCAAGGACATGAGTCCAGGTTAACATTCTTCAAGGACAAGAGACTTCTGCCCCAACAAATACAAAGGCAGGCAAAAATGTTAGGAACCTTGTGTAGATGAAAGAAGAGCAGCTGGACAGACACGAACACAAAAAGAAAGCATACAAAGGATGAAAGCAAGGACAGGTAGCCTGAGAGGAATACAGAAACATTTTCTGAGCATCCAGGAATGAAGTTAGGAAAGCCAAAGCCCAAAAGGAATTTCATCTGTCCAGGGGTGTGAAAGACAGCAAGAAGCCCTACTGTAGGTACATTACTGACATAAAAACCAGAGAAAATATGGACCCATTGTCAACAAGACAGATGACCTGGTGACACAAGACATGGAAAAGGATGAGGTATTGAACACCCTCTTTGCCTTAGCCTTTACTAGCAAAACCATCCTTCATGAATCCCAGGTCCCAGAAACAAAAGGGAAAGTGGGGAACAAGGAAGATGTACCCTTGGTGGTGGAAGTGGATCAGGTCAGGGAATGCTTACACAAACCAGGCATACATAAGTGTATGGCACCTGATGGGATACACCACATATGCTGAGGGAACTGTCAGATGTCAATATGAGTAGACTCTAGATAATCTTTGCTCCATCATGACAGCTAGGACAAGTACCCAAAGATGGAAGAATGCAAATGTCACCCCCATCTTCTAGAAGGGCAAGAAGGAAGACCAGGGAACCATGATGATAAGTCTAACTGTGTTATCTGGGAACAAGATGGAGCAGATAATCCTAGAAATCATTTCCAGGAACATTAAGGATGAGAAAATCATCAGGCGTAGTCAGCATGGTTTCACCAAGGGTAAGTCATGCTTGACAAACTTCATAAACTTCTATGATGAATTGACTGACATGGTAGAGGAGAGCAGAACCCTGAATGTTGTATACCTGGACTTCAGTAAGGCCTTTGGCACTGTCTCCCATAAGATCTGTTTAGAATCAGCACAGCTTATGCAGAGGGGTGACTGGAATCTCCAATATAGGATATATTCAGAAGCCATCTGAGTGTGACCCTGGGCAATCAGCTCTAGGTGACCCTGACCTCCAGAGGCCTTTTCTGCTCCAATCATCGTGTGATTCTGTGGTATTGATTAGCTCTTATGAAGATAATAACTAGCTCTAACTTGTCTTGGGTTAATTTCTATGAAACTCAAATATGTGACTGTTTTGAAATATCTACTACCACCAGAAATTTTATTTATGCAGTTCTGAGATAGGAACAGTCATAGTGGAAAAAAAATCAATGGAGGTAGCCATAATGCACATACAACCAGGGGTTTGCAAAAGCATGTCAGCTACAGTTTCTCCTTGTCAGGGTACACCGTTTTCACCTATTCTAAAATAGTGCCTGCATTTTTAATACATCACTTAGAAGTGTTACAAAAGTTACAATATATATGTTCATGCCAAGAAAATATCTGTTTAACCAATTCATACCAAAGTGATTCATGAAAATCAAGAAGAGTTCTAAAGCATCTGTTTACTGTTTATAAGTACTCTGTACACATAGAAGCTCAATCCAGGCATTCACCTGGCTAAAAAAAAAATTAAATTGTTTCACAGTTCCGTAAAATCTATGCAGGAAATAAAAAATATGTCAATTCTAACTTTAGCTAAGGACAACCGGATTTTAAGTGAAGAACTGTTGATTTTTTAAAAATTGTAACATTTCTTGTAATTAGATTAATTGTCATTATCTAGAACAACTAATTAATCAGAATAACATTCAGCATTACATTAAAATGATTGCAGACAAGTAAAGTAGAAAATTAAGTTCAGGGTTTTTTTAAAAAAAAAGATATCTATTTTTCTCACTTGCAGTCACAGATAGCTGTGATTAAATTTTAATTTGATGTCAAATTAAGAACTCGGTTACAGTATGCTGACTTCCAGAGTACAGCTCTACTCACTTCAGAGGAATTTCCCATTTAAATGAGCAGAAGGTTTGTTCTATACCATTCAAATGTCTTCCAAAGGCAGGTTCAGCTCAGTTCACATCCACAAAATGAATAGCAGTAGTAGCCAAGAAAATTTCATGGCAACTAGCTAAAGAACTATACAACAAAGTGATTTTGAATATTGGTACTCTATTTTTAATTGTGTAGAGTGTGTCTTCTACATTTTTAGCTGCTAACTCTCAAGAACACATCATACCAAATTGTCTTCAGCAGCCTGTAAGTCATAGCATCACAATAGCACACAAACATTCCACACTTTTGTATAAAGACAGCCTGTGAATACAAAAATATGGCTGGCTTTGCATGCAGTCCTGTTAATTTTGGTGTTGTACTAGTCTAGGAAGGCACAAATATCCAGCTACAGAGTTAGGGCCTGAGTGAATATCTCAGACAGGCAAAATGTGCAGTCATATGTCTTCACTCTTTAGTAAGTACTGTAAAGGAGAACTGCTGTATTTACACAGTAGAGATTGTGTAAGTGTAGATAGCTGTACAAAGCCGGTATAAAAGTTTTCGGAAGCACTGTCCAAAAACAATATCCTTCTCTTGGACAAAACCCATGACCTCTTCTCCTTTGAGTTTCCTGCTCATGTTTTCCACTGGATCATCACCTCTGTAAAAGCCGCTATCCAGTTGGAAAATTGCTTCTGCCTTTCAATCTGCACAGCATTTTTACTCACTGTCAGCTCAGCTAATCCTATTCTATTAATGGATCGAAGACACCAGTTTTGCTGAAAGAATGATTGGACAGGGATTTGATTTCTTCTGATAGTAACTGGGGCCTGATTTTGCAGCCTCACGGACAGACATAATTGACTACACAAAGCACAGCACAACAAGGAAGTATTGAGCTGGTTTCTACTCTCACACCAAAACAAGTATGAGGAATTCTGAAAAATCTCTATTCCTCATTTCATAATGGTTTCTTAAAGAAGTTGTTGAAATAAGTTAGATTATGAATTATTCAAATTCATCTCAAAACAGATATTCTTAAAATAGAAATACCTGGGTCACCCTGCATCACTTTTATACAGCATATTCTGTACTTGACATTTCTCTCTGACAACCAGAAGAGTTAATTCTGTATGAAAGGTTTTGATAGGAATAGCCTGAAAATATGTTTGCATGTCATGTACCCAGCAGGTCTAAATTGGAGCCAATCCAAAGGAATAATAATGATAATGTCAGGAAGAAAAGAGGAGTTATGGTCAGACATACAGGCCATGTAAAGTGACTAGCAGTCAGTTCTTAGTTGTAGTTCATCTATCCATTCTCTTTGATAGGAAATCAGACCTCTAATGATTACAAGAGGTCCAAAAGCACAATTCAAAGTAAAATGTGCAAATCCCAGAGATTTTCAATGGAAATGGAATGTTTAAAGTCCAGATAAATAGTTCAGAGGATACGTGGAAGAAGATCAGCTGTTCTTAAAGAATATCTGGTTACTGAGTAAAATACATAGATTTACATTTCCTGCTTGTACATGGAAATTAAAACAGTGAGGACAGAACATGGTTATTTGACTCACCCTCACTTATGTAAGTGACTTATTTCTCCTTTCATTATCTCTATTATTAACACTACTAAATTCAGTTACTAAAAAACTTTGATCCCTGGTTGTGGTTACTGAAGCCATGACATAGATGCAAGAATGCTTGTCCCAGTGCAAATTTCTTGAAAGCATTGACATTTTGCAGGCAGGTCTGAAGATCTGAGACTAGCAAGACCCATTTTAGAGAAAAAGAATTAAATTAAATGAGGTGGCAAAATAAGGCCAAAGTAAAATAGCTTGGGAATGTAATATAATTAAAAAGCAGTCATTTTTATATCTACAGCATGAACTCTCCCCTGAGTCAGTCCAAATTTATTTAGAAGTATCATAAAAGTTACTAAAGGAAAAGGACAAGGAACTTTCTAAATATGCCAGTTCCAGGAAGCATTTGAGAAAAAGGAGATATAAGTATCAAAGATGTGCTTATTTGTTAACTACTCTGGGTCTGAAGGAGCAAAACCCCATTCAGATGTGCAGTATATTAAAAATATGTAGCAATAAAATCATCATAGATTAATAACTTTAAAGCAATTTTGAATAAGTTCATGTTTGATACAATTGTGATAAGTGATTCAAAAGTGAAAAATCTGCATAGGAATGAAACAGCACAAAAACGTTGCCTCAGAAAGAGTTAATTATATGTTGATTTTGGTACTGTTTCTCATCTGCAGGTAACTGGAGAGGGTATTAAAAAATAGGGCAGGGTGTACAAGTAAATTGGAGGTGGGGGTATTTTCCCATTGGGAACAATAGGGAAAATAGGGATTTGTCTGAATGATTTTTTTTCACCCATTATATTTGAATTCTGCATGGGAAACATTTATCAGTGAGCAATTTGTGTAAATGATGCAGAGATTGGTTCTGAGAAAACAATTTATTTTAACATTTTTATGTTTAACAGGGTGTCAAAGTATTTGCTGCTGTTTATGCTTGGTTTCTGTTCTCATTTGACTAGAGAAAATTCATAGATTCATGGGAATTATGGTCAGAATGTACTGCTCTGAAAGTACTAACCTGACCTCCTAAATGGAAAAAGGCAGAATTTCTTCCAGTTATTCCTGCAATGCAGCCCAAAAGCAATGATTGATATACAGTTTCTGTTAGGTAAAGGCTCTGTCTTTAGACTTCAGGGAAGAATTTTCTGGAATTGCCAATGCTTTATTGAAAATTTTCATCTTTATAGTTTGGACTTTTCTGACTCTCAATGCCTGTATTTGTCTGGTTGAAAGGACCTCTAGCTATCAAGGATCTTTCTCCTAATACTGATAGTTACAGTATGGGTTCAAGACACCTCTGAATCTCATTTTCAGTATATTCAACAGATTGAGCATCTCTAGGGATTTCTTTGTAAGACATGGTTGCTGAGGGTTTTAATGACATGAATGGTTGTGGGGAAAGTTTCTTTTCTGAAACCTCTCTCACTTTTTACTTCCTTTTAAATATATCAGCACCGGAACTAAACACAGTAATGGTTTTAGTTATGCCAGTAAAAGCAATGCCATTTTCTATTTCTGTTCATTATTTCTTTGCCTGTGCATTCAAAACTTGCACTGCCCTCCTTACTTGCTGCTTCACACTAGGAGCTCATCTACAGAGGCTTAACTAAAATGATCTTGTCATTATTTCATTCTCAAGGCACTTGGGATACATAGAACTGCCCAGAAAAGGTGGTCTCACCTAGAATAAATTCATGGATGCTAGTAGAGTTTACAGAAATGTACTGAATTTGGGCTGATGACTGTCCTGTAAAAGGATGGTAAAAACATCCAATTGTGCCCTAACAATTCTGATTTAGCAGAAAGCTTGTTTTCGATCAAGACAGATCATTTGTGCTCCTGAGAGTATCTCGCCTTTCTCCCAAGTCTTGAACAGGGAATTCCAGAAAAGAAGGGATCTTCACAGAGCTGTAGGTAGAAAATTTCTCCCTTCCACCAAAACCAAAAATCTATAAAGTCCCTGTTATATTTCTGGCCACGGCACTGGAAAGCCCTTTGAATGGGTCTATCCAAAGCTGTGTGGAGACTGATAGAGGCTATACATTGACTTCAGACCTAATGAAGTCAGTGGAAATGTAGGAAATCCTGGGCCCCCCTCCCTAGATTCTGTTAGTTTTGTAGATTTTGGTATGAATCCTGTACTTCATTCCATGAAGCCCAGCTGCAAGAAATACTGTTTCCCTATTTACTCAATATTCAAGAAGGCTGCAGCAAAATCAGAGTTCTGTACTAGGTGTCTTTGTAATACATTTCTAATTATTCATAATTATACTCAAGAATTGCATTCAATATGTACAGTGGTTTTCAAAAGTACATTTCTAAAAAATGCAAATAATCCAAATGGAATTTGTCAGATACACAGAACTTGAGAAGAGTAATGCAAATAGCCACAGATATTCAATGTATTGTTTTAGTTCATCATTACTGACACCATGACCGTTCATGCTGTATGACATGCTTTGTAACATACTTCATGTTTTCACATCCTTTCCAAATATTTTGGTTTGAACCACACATTAATAAAACCAATTTCTCTAACAATTTGAGAAACTGATGAGACAGCCTAAATTGCACTATCCAAAATACGCTGGATGCAGTACCACAGAAAAAGTTGCCTCTTGAAATGACATTTCCAAGTGCAGTATTTTTAAGTAGGTAAATTTATAGAGAAGTATAACTATGCATTATTCTTTGAGAAAACAAAAAAATGTATCTTAAACTTCTAGCCATCATTTTTGTTGCAAGACACCTTCATAAATGTAGCTTTATTTCAGGCTGCTTCCCCACTAGTCATACTACTGAATATCTTTGGACATTTCATGAACTATGTCTATGGTATACTATGTCCTTCATTCTTGGAATGTGATTTTGAACTATAATTTTCATAGGAGAAAAGGCCCTATAAAAATGCCTCTTCTCGTATGCTATTTCTTATTATGTTATATCTAGAATGCTATTTCTGTACTGTTTCTTCCATTTATCATAAATATATAGTTCTTGTATAATTCTCAGGACAAATATTGTGCTGTGTGTGTGGCCAAGGTGAAAATATTCCAGCAGATGAAAAAAGTGTAATAGCAGAAATATCCACTAAATGTATAAAGAGTCAGTTAAGTTTTAAAAAAATCTAGGTTTCTGTGAAGAATCACCAAATATTAAAATGATTCTTGAATAATGGAAAAGAGGCTATAAAAACATGTTTCTCATTTTTATGTCACTAAATCATAGTGATATGCTAAAATAATTAGAATTGTTTTGGCTTTTGCTGAAAAAAATTATGCAGCAGATTCTGCTTTCAGCTCAGTAGGGACAGCCTGAGACAATTCATCTGAAGATAATAAGGCAGATTCACAGCCTGTGTAAGTTGTGTAGTTTTACTGATTTCAACCATGTCATGCCAGATTTAAATCAACTCAATATTTGGCTCGATATGTACAGTCAACAGACTATATCAGTAGCACTGAGAGCAGAATTTGGCCAAAGGAATTAGATTGTAAATACAGAAAGTAGCAGTGCTATTTAGTTTTGGTGGTGGTAGGAGTGGGGGAAGGTCTAGGAAATAAACATTTGCAGTGGATGAAGAATTATGTAGTTCAAGTGAGTAGCTTGGTGTAACATTAAAATAGGGGACTTTTCAAATCTACTTGAACTCAGAGAGCTGAAAAAAAAGTTACCTGTCTGGACAGTTGTCCGATTACTTGTGGAGACTCCAAGGCCATTCTGCTCCTCCTCTGCTGCACTGACAGTCACTTTTAGCCCCTTGTTCCATACCCAGGCTGTGCTTTAGTAAAAGTCATTGATCAACTGGTGCAGAAAAGGCAAAGAGCTGTTCTGTGCCACTGCCTACAGCAGATAGGAGTTGGCACCTTGAGTCTTGAAAGTCTTCTGTTCCTCCAATGTCAGCAGAGCTACTCAGTAGACCACAAGGTCCCCCAGGGCAGATGGATGTAAATGTGGGTAGATTCTGACTATGGTGGCTAAATCATCACCAGTGACAGAAATGTGTAATACAACCCTGCTCTCCTCCAGGTGCATAAATTTGACATCAGTGCAACTCTAGTCACATAAATACAGTTACTCCTGATTTAAATGGGGAAAATTTTGTTCACTCTGAACTGCATCTTGACAGTATACATAGCTTTCAGAGTTTTCCTTTTTGCTTTCTGGGTTGGGGTTTTTTTGTTTGGTTTGGTGGTTTGTTAGTTTTTTGGGGTTTTTTTGAAGAGTGACTGGAGTAAGCAAAATGAATAAAAACCAGGGTTAGAATTTGGGTCTTCTGGCTTCTTAGTCACCACTTGGAAGAAACTGAACTACTTTTTTCTAAGATTACAAAACTGTTTAAGATGGTTTAACTTACCATGTGGAGGAATGAATTTTCATTGCTGTTTACTAGTGCATAGGGGTTTGATTATATACACTGTTTTATTTACATAGTAGGAATTCAACTATTTCAATTTTATTTAATTAAAAATTATTTTACAGTTTAACTTACTATCATTAAAAAGTTTAATGAATCAGACATTTAGGCATAGCTGCTCGGTTAGTACAAATCTTTCTGGTGAAAGTCATCAAAAAAGTCCTACCAATCACTGCTAAGACAAGGGCTTATGATATAAATCAAAATGCACGAAATCCTGTAGCCAGATGAGTTTAACCATCTGATGCTGCCTGTGATGTCATTTTCAAAACTCTTTGGTTGGACTCTGACATCACAAGCAACCCAACTGGCCTTTCAGCAAGTCCATGTGTTGGTTTTAAAAAATCACATAAAGCTAAACATGGCCACCAAAGAGGAAGCCATTGCAGTACTGGTATTCCAGTATACCATCACTGTGATAACCAGGATTAGATGAAAGAACCTGAAGTTATACTACAAATGAAGTAACTAATTTATTTTTCATTGAGTTTGGGGGGTGGGGGTGGGGGTGGTTGTACTTAAAGAAAGGAAATTACTATATGCAGTTAAAAGTTTAGCTAAAAGTAGCTATTTCTAATAGCCCAAATATCACTGCAATTTATGCTGCATATAGAACATAATGTCTTTATCTTGTGAAACTGGCTGTTTTTAATTTTCTCAATGAATTTTATTCATTTCTTTGTCTGGAGGTATTTACTTACAACAGACATACTGCTTTTGATTCTTTCTCTTTACAGCCTCTTACTTTCCTAAATGCATGGAACAATATGAACCCTTTGCACTTTCATAACAAACTAAATTTCAGGCAATGAGATTTTAAAAGTTTAAATTTAGAGTGTGTGAATGGAAAACTGATTTATAACATCTTTAGACAAATAACTTTATCTGCTCTGACCTGTGGGTATTAAAACTAAAAACTGGGAAAGTTAAACCCTTAATATTCATCATTTGTAGTAGTTATTAATTTTAAAGTGGTAAACTTTTCAAATTATTTGTTGGAACACTTTCTAGTTAGGATGACATTTTTCAGTGCTTTCTGGCATTAATTTATAAAGGTTTTTCACTATGATAAGTGACACATTCCAGGAGGAAATGGCTGTGCTTAAGAGATATCGACCCAGTTCTGTGTAACTCATTTTATTATTTATTTATTGATTTGAAATATATTGAAATTAGTTTAGTTTCATGGTCACATGAAAAGGCATTTTCCTATAGGATGACTCCTTGAGCAATGACCTGTAATGACAGAACTGGGCTTCAATTTGCAATTGCTTCTGTGTGCTCACTCCCCAGGAAGTGTTGGTGGAGATGGCACAAACTGCAGGAAGACTTCCCCCAAGCAGTCAGACTACTGTGCTGTCACCCTTCCCCATTTCTTTGTTGGTTCCACACAGTCCATCTCCTTGACTTCTGTGTTGTTTTTCCTTTGTTACTTTACCTTTATCATGTTCTTTCTCCCCTGAGATATCTTTGTACTCTCTCCTATCCTATCCTCAGTCATAACCATAATGGGCAACAGAGACATACTTCCTCAAAATCACCTGCCTAGTGGAAGAGCTGAGGTCTATAGACACTAGCATGAGTACCATGACACCAACCCTGTTTCTTAACTTTAAATTCTGTCTACTTCATTAGCTGAGGTTCAGTTGTCCTCTCTTGATTTGTAGGCTTTGGAAGAACCTTCTTTCTTGTGCCCCATATTGATGTCAGGTTGGGGATAAAAGGCCAAATTATTGCTTGTTGATAGAAGCCTTTCCTTAGGCAAAATGCCTTTTGATTCAATTTGGGGGCAGAACCCATGCCTGGGACTGATGTGGCCTTTGCTAGCTGTACCAGGCAGAATATTGATTGATTTTTTAACATGTGCAAGTTTCTGACAAATGCTGTGGGACATTATCCTACAATTCTGAATTATTCCACCCAGTTTAAGTGTCAAGTTTTCCATGCTGGATTTGGAGATTTGACCCAATGACCAGAGTGAGTGCCTCACTAATGACTGCAGGATCAGCCATGCTGCCTGTGGTACCATCTTTACAGCATAGTAAAAACTTAGTTATCTGAAGTTTAAAATCATCTAATTCATACAGGCCATTAAAGGAAATTCAGAATGGGAAAGCAGAACCAAATGAACCTAGAATCCCTATCACAAATAACTGATGGCTTTAAAATATATAGTTTAAAAAGTCTTACAGGAAGATCCTCTGATTAATGACTTATAATTGCAAGCACAAAGAGCTGCAGTAAACCCTGTACAATTTTTGCACTTTGGAAAGAGTATTGTTTATTTCATATCACATAAATTTTGTTAAAGAGAGGAAACACTGCTTCCCTGGTGCTTTTGTTTTTCCCTCTGGATTGTAGCAATGGAGCACTTGCATGTTGTGTTTGATGCCTTGCATGATGAAGACATGCAATGGCAAGTTCCAGTCTGCATGCTGCTTAATGAATGTTTTCCTTTTCTCTCCTTCCCTGTTATGTGCTTACAGAAGACAACTATGTGGAAGGTGGGTGCTTTCTACCTTATTTTCCTAAGCTCTTGTTTTTCCCTTCTGTTTAGTGGGTTTTTTCCCCTTCTGCTTAATGTTATAAAAGTACACATATCATTCAGTACGGTAAGTTGTGTTTTTTACCCATAAAGTTAACAAGTTTATTAAGTAAGTGTGATTTCTTTTTCCATACAGAACACAAGCAAAGCTCCATTTTAATCTTGGCCTTATTGGTGTAATTCCAGAATATCCCCACTGAAACAACAGAATTTGTTCTCATATGACTGATATCATCCTTCAAAATCTTTCAGAAGATTTGCAAAAGTACTGATTTATTCTCATGTTCTGTATGAAAAACAGTTCAAGAAACTCTTTTTCTCATTCGTGTGGAGCATAAATCCTCCTGATAAGAAAGTAATGCATGTTAAATACCTATCTTTTAATTGCTTAGGAAAATAGAAAGCGCTTTTCTCTTTAATACCACAAACCTTGCTTACTGTAATATCCTTTACAGCACAAAGTTTTAAGAAAAAAGGTTTTCTGTCTAACCTTTCTTCATAATGCACTCTGCCTTTTGGACATTGTGAAAGAAGCAGCTTGTGACTTTAGTAATTATACTGGTATGCAATTAAGTCCCTTTAAAAAAAGTATGGCACAGGGCAGTGGAAACTAAAGCACATTGCCATCTAGCCTGAATATTGGTAAGTAAGTCTATTAGTTGGTAAAACGTGCAAATATGTCATAGTTTTAAAGGTACAGAATATGCTTCATACATCAGTTATTGCTGGGAATTGATAATGTCTTTTTGCTTATAAGCCAAAAGGTGCAGGTGCTTTTTTATGTACAAGTGTTTTTAAAAGTCTCTCTGGGGTGAATCTTTGCATACTGGATAAATGATTACCTATTTGAAAAATTGGTTTACCTATCTAAACTGAGAAATAACATTTATATTTTTTATTCCAATATTTTTAAAACTGTTTTTAAAGCAAAGATCTTGTAAACTAACTCATATGCAAAGTGACTGCCCTGGCACGACCCTGACCCAGGGTCTGCTACTGAGCCACTGTAGTGCCTGAGTTCATTCAGGATTCAAGTCACCATGGGCCACTGCCTGTCTGTTCAGTGGTGATTTTCTAGAGAAGCCAGGAAGTGTCAGTACTGCATTTCTCTATGCTACTGTATACAAGGGCAAAGAAAGGTGTTCAGATTTAGCACATAGATGATGCTGTGAAATTTTATTAAAATATATATTACCACTAGGAGAAAGAAAATTTAAACAATTCTGATGCATTAAGTGTGTGCTGTCATGCACACACATATCAATAAAATTTTATTTTCATTGTGAGATATAAAAGTATTCAACAACAGTGGAATAGAAGTTCTAACTGAAAAAAACATAAAAAAGACTAGAAATAAATACTTAATCTTATATTTGATCTGTGCATAAAACTCTTATGGTGTCAACATGAGTCTAAAAATTTGAATTAGGTTCAGTATAACTAGATAATGAGGTTCAATTGCATTTCACATATCCATTTATGCACAGCAGTACAAGATAAAGTCTGGATAACAGTTAATCCAGACTTTACCTGAATCTAATTCTTAAAACTGCAACCTTAAATTTATTCCGACACAGGTCTGGATACTTATGCATACATTAAAGTTACAAAGCATGAATATGCAAAGAGCAGAAGGACAGAATGGTGCACCCAAAGCACAACTTGAAGATTGAGCTAATATTTTTCATTTTTGATCTCTGTGAGATCTGAGCATCTCTGTAAATTTTGCTACATAAGGAGATGGAATTATTTAGTATTCACAGGGTTAATTTTGTATATACTGCAGGTACAAAAAGGCTACAGCTTATTAATTTTACTGAAGTTGTGCTGGGGTTGAACATGTTAACTGCAAGTTTATCACATTTAAATTCTGTTTTGGCCTGTGCTGTGCATGGAACTCACACACCAAACAATGAAAACATCCTATCTTCATATCTGCTTCCACTATCCCACCCTGTGCCCCTTAGCTCTCTCCTCTCAGAGCCACGTTCAGGATAAGATGGAGTGGATCACACTTGAGGGATTCCTACTACATCTTGAATTCCTAATTCACAAAGAAAAGGCTTTTATCATTTTGCTAAGTGCACAAATCAGTATTTTAAATGTATGGGATGCCTATACACGGATAGTTAAGGCTAGAACTTTCCATGACTATCCATGTTGGCATTCTCTTTTATTATCAGACTTTCATTTTGAAAATCTAGCACTGATTGCTATTATGGTAGATTTAGCTGTATCAATTTAAACCACTCTGTGGAATGAGCAGGTACAATACTAGTAATTCTTTACTCTTCATAGCCTTCATCCATAGATTGCAAAAATATTAAATAAGGTAAGTATCATTATGTGCTTTTAGCAAGTAAGTATAGGTGACCTTACTGCTTCACAAATAAAGTAGCATACATAGTCAAACAAAATACAGTGTCTTGAGGACTAGTACTGATTTTTTTAATTGATAGGTGTTTGGCTTGAGCAGTGTATGTTTTTTGACATTCACTTGACTGCCTTTTTTCATTGAACAGTGCTGTAAGTGACTCTTAAAATTCAAGTGATTTCTATGATGTTTTGAAGAGGCACTTCTGCCATTTATGTCTTTTTTTCAAATTCTATAAAAATCATGTATTTACAACTGACCAATCTCACATATAATTTTAACAAAAATAGTAACTATCAAGCAGTGATAATCTGCAGCTAGACCTTTTGTTCAGGTTCATATAGCTGTATAATACATATATCATACATAAATGTGAGCTAGTGAAAGATTACCTTCTTTGCATTCCCCTAGGAGACATGACAGTGATTTGCTTCATACCTTCCAAGAGCTGAAAGAGCTCACATAAAGTAGTGGCTGAAAGGTCACAGTTTTATTAAAGAAAAAGATGTTGTAATATTCGACTAGTTTCACCTTTCCTCTGTCAAATGCAGTTAAGGCCAAGTCAAAAGTTTGTGATTTCTCGCTATAGTTGCCAACACAAAAAGTTAAAAGCCAAAAGATGAGTTAATCAATCACAAGAAGAGAGACAGGTACTTCTGAAAGGCCATGCAGCAAGGCAACCAAGCAAGGACACCCAGCATTAAAAGAATGAAGCTCAACTGGTCTTTACACTCTGAGTATTCAGCATCCCTCTCTTGCAGCAAGACTTCGAGACAAAGAGCACACACAAAAACATTTCTACTCTCTTTCATAAGCTGCAAACTGTGATACAGCTGTGCAATGTTTCCCAAGCAGGCATCCCTTCAGGATCATAGTCAGCTTTCGTTTACATTGCTGTAAGCTCCAGGTAATCCCACCAGCTGCAGGGCACTGTGTTTGGAAAGAGAATTTATTGCACAAGAGATGAGGCACATCAGGCCCTTCAGTTTAACTACACATCCAAAATGGGTGACATTAAAAAGCACTAATTCAGCAAAACTGTTGTTAGTCTATTTGGAACATCACTTGAGATTTGGAGCTGATAAGACATGAATCCTTTAAGACTGATTGCAGTTGGCAGTATCTTCTTTGAATTCCCCCCAAGAACTATGAGTCATTTGTGCACCTAATATTCTTTGTGAATTAGAAATCACAGGAACTCTAGGAAGTCTGCTTTCCAATAAAGAATAGGATATTTTATTGCTCACCTTTTTTGTGTGAATTAATTTTAATTAATTGCAAATAAGAAAATAATATATAGCTTTTTGTAGTTGTTGGAGAAGACAAACACATTTGACATATGAGCAATTAATTACTTCTAAAATGGATCCTAAAACAGTTAAGTTCAAGAAGAATAAACCTGTTTTCTAAACCAGACATAAAATGTGAAAAGCTTTCATATTTCTAGAAAAATGTTCTCCCTACATCCCATTATACTCAGTGAGAATTTAAGTATCATTTTATTACCATGAATTAAAAAAGCTGAATATTTTTCCTTAAAGAGTAACAAAATTTGGCTCTGGTTGAGTGATTATCATTATGGACATCTGCTTTGAAATGTCACTAGAGCTATTCTGGTATGATTGGATTTCATCTCACAATATAAATATAAAGCAAAATCTATTTCTCGCAGATTTACGAAGTAGTTTCAGAAGCTGTCACTTTAATTTTCTTTATTACTATGTATTTTATATTGCATACCTAATAATTTGCCTTCTCTGAAACAAATTCATTCTACTGTCACATTTCACACAAATAAGGAGACATCCTTTGCATTATCATTTCAATGTGATGAAGAAATTTTATTTAATTACCTGAAATGCTCATTTTTATGAGGGGAAAAAGATCAGACCCAGCCCATTTTTCAGGTTTAAACTTCTCCAGGTTTTAAATGTCATTTCACATGTAGAGGACAGGAGGTCCTCCCCACAAAGAGTTCAAAGCAATATAATCAAAATACGATAAAGACAGATGGATTATTAAAGGAATTGGTTGGATTTGAAAGCATTTTATTATTTTCTGTCATCCCAACTCCTGCACAGAAAAAATACACAATAAAACAGCACCCAGTGTTTGAATTGCAGTTCTGTTACTTGTAGCCCAAAGCATTCCAACCAGTGGTTGAAAAATGCTCTTTGATTTCCCTCTGTGATACAGACATCTCATAGGAAACAGATGCCTGTCACAAAACATTTTTGTCAGTGTGACAACACCACCTTCCCGTGCTCCCTTGTTCATTGCTGACTGTGCTCTTGTTTCCCTTCAAGGTCTGGCGCACCTGATGATGGGCGACCAAGGTATGGGCTCTGTTCCTTTTCCACTCTGCTTTCATTGTTTCTTCTTGTTCTGTAGCTGCTTTGAATCCATCACTGCAACCGATGGGCAAATGCTTGAAAGCTGTCTTTGGCTGCAAATAAACACATGGTTTTAGTCACATCGTTTCTTATTTCATTTTTTGGTTTGCTCCGTAAGCTTTTGTCCTTCCTGCCTCCTCAACAACCCCTCTTGCAATACAATAACTGAAAAGAGGTGAGAGAAGTAAGAAAGTGACTAAGAAAATTTCATGTATTTATTAGAAAATACTATTATGGGTGATTCTATAAAAGAGCAACAAAGTGCAAGACCACTATTCCGATAGCTCCTGAAAGAAGATACTCAGCTTGTCACATTGTTCACATTGAAGAGTCCATTTACATTAATGCATGGCTGATTGGAAATGTGCAGAAAGCACCTGCTCCTGGCTTCTGGAATGCTGAGAGTACAATTTTTTGCTACCTAACAAAATCAGTGATTGTTTTTCCTCCTAACTATTGTCCATGTTACTTTTGTTACAGTCTTTCTTATCTAAGCATGGGATTATTTCTGTGTTTCTCTGCATGTACATGATTGGGAAGAAATAAACTAAATCCCTAACATGACACTGATTGCATCTCCATTTGTCTCCAGACACTTACCTTATACTTTGTCTCTTCATGTTCAGATACTATTGCATTTACATGTACTCATGACTCTTACTGTTGTTTCTCTCCTCTTCTTTATTCTCTTTTTGTCTGGAAATGCTTTCTTCATGGAACCATTTCACCAAATCCATAGGTAAAAGTAAAGGTATATGATTTTCTTTATTTTTAATGCCATCAGTATACTTTAATGTATGTATAAGTAATGCAAATAAATGTAAAACTTTTTGCACTGATAACATGAGGTAGGTATATTCTTAAGTATTTCATGGATATCAAGGTAAGGAGAATCAAAGTACAGGCTGATCATTTTTACAGTTTGTCTCTTGGTTTTGTGAGAGATGTAAAATTTTGGCAGTGATAAAGGAGGCTACAGTTAGAGAAAGTGTTCAGGATGAAATAACAACCACATTTTTCTGTTCTCAAAGAATTGTAGCCTAAACCACCAAACACAAAAAAAAAAAGGCATAATGTTGTTCAACAGAGACTCTCTGGAGATAATCTCTCCAGGGTCAGTCCACAGCTTGATATAAGTTTTAAATTGGAATAGCACTGACTTCAGCAAGTTGCTCATATGACTCGGTCACATTTGCCCTGAGATTTTCCTTGTGTATTAATCACTTTGAGTATATCTGAGACAAGAAATGGACAAAGGAACGAGGAAGAATGCACACCAAAGAGAAGTGTGGAGTTTATTTCAGATTTTTTTTTTTGGTTTGTTTGTTTCTCTATGTAAAGAATGCCAGCCTTGTTTACTTTCTTTCTCCCGGAGGAAATGTGCAGTAGGGTCAAGACTTTTCCTGTATAAATAAACACCAGGTTTTGCTACAAGGATACTTGTTCACAGACATAATATTTTTATGATAAGAAGCTGGTCGTTAAAAGCAATTTAATCTCTGTTACACATGATGAATAAGACAGTTCTGTTCATCTTGAGCATTTGTCAGGGTGTGTCTGCTCTTTGTATAAACCAGAAATCCCATCTGTATGGTCATACTTTCCTAACTAGTTCAATTAGAAACAAACTTCCAGGTTTGTTGGTGTCTTGGCTGATTTAGCATTTCCACACCTAGAAAGTTCATGTGATGAAAAGACTGTAATTACAAACCTGAAGTGTCTCATTCCTCTTCATATCAGACTCCCTGGAAAGGCTGTGTACCTGTATGGGTAGGATACGATTTAAAGGGTTGTGTGTGTTCCAGAGCTGTAAATTTTCGTGCTTAGGAAAATTTTTAAGCAAGTATGAAAAACAATCTACTGATTTCTTTGGTTTATAGGATAGTTTTGTTTGTTGTATGGCTGATCTTTGTGCTTTTCATAACACTACCTTATATGTATAACTTCCTTATCACTTATTATTACTATGCTGTTCCTAATCAGTAGATGTCTTGGGTGGAGTTACCTTAAAATGACATTTTATAGTAACTGAACCTTGACATTATGGATAAATTTTATTAGCAACGGGGAATTATTTTTCTAGATTATTCTGCATACAGAATACATGATGTAGTATGTACAGTGCTGAAGGATTTTTGGATGAAAGGATTAAAATATTAATATTTATATAGATTATGATTAGTAGTTGATCTGGAGAGCAGATTGTTAGAAAAACAAAAACTTGCAAATATTTTGCAATATTTAGACATTTATATTTTTATTTTTTAGAGGTTTGACAACTATATTCACCCAAAAATGACCTTGTATATATTAGCTACATTTAAGCTTTAATGATGTGCCATGTGACATTTAAACATCAGACTCCAGTCATCTGATCTTTTGACTGCATTTTTATTTTCATATTTGAATATTTTTATGAGATTTATCTGGTTAATATAGGAATAATATTACCATGTTCTGATAATCACAATACTTCTTCTGCAAATATAATGGTGTATATTTATTCAGATGGATGGAAAGGTTATACATGTATACACACTCCAGTTGCTTGAAACAGAAAATATCCCTCAGTATTGAACAATATCTCTTGATATTGAACCACATCCTCCTTTTGCTGATTACCCTGAAACTATACTAGTATAAGCTATTGAAACATGTTGTAGGAATGCACATTTTTAACACATGACAACATAACAGACTAGGAGGGTGATTGATGGAAAGGAATGAAGGGACAAAAGAGGAGCACCTATTGCAATCTTTCATTATAAGTTCCATTCCTTTAGAGGTAGGTAAGGTGACAAAAGTAACAGAAGTGAATGAAAAATTCTAATAATGAATTAATTTATTTTGGAAATATAAACAATAAAACACTTTTAAGAACCTCTACTATG
Organism: Acanthisitta chloris; assembly: GCF_000695815.1. Lineage (NCBI taxonomy): Eukaryota > Metazoa > Chordata > Aves > Passeriformes > Acanthisittidae > Acanthisitta > Acanthisitta chloris. Next base: position 80,987 of record NW_008651250.1, read on the forward strand.
TAATTCGTCCTGAAGAATATAAATGGCTGAAGTATCACCAGCTCCTTTAATTGTGTAGATATTCTCTGGGGTACTGGAAAAAGGGTAAAAAAATGTATCTTCAGAATGAGGGCAGGATGCTAGCAAGGCAGGGACCTGGTGTTGACAGAGGAAGGAGACATGAGACAACCTCTCTAAGTGGGCAAGCAATACAAAATCGAGTACCATGTCACTGGATGTACCTGCTGTTTGTCATTTAGTTGTAAATATAAATTGGGATACTCTGGATAACTTTCCCACAAAATTTTTATTGAAGCTATGTCTGTATTAACAAAGCTCTTTTTCCCTTGGAGAAAGGCAGAAACAAAGCTCAGAAGATGTCACAGTGCTGAGACATCTGTCAGTACTTCAGGTCATATAACTTGATCTGTGTACAAAACCAACTGACAGAAATAAGGATATAACATAAAGCCAAGACCCCATATAAAAGTTTGTCTCGTCGCTAGAGAGCTGCACAAAACTCGTTTCCTGATCCATTACTCCTTGCAGATGCTATGCCTAATTCCAGGAAGAGCTGCAATCCTTTGTTATGCTGGCATTCGTTTGTTTTCTGATAAGTGCCAGATATGTTCAAAAATATTCAGGAATTCCTTTTTCATCTCCTGGAAATCACCTATCTGTATACAACTGTAGTGCCAGAGTTGTCACAGCTGTGGTGGTGAAAAGAAATAGGCAAAGTAAGGTTTGTAAATGGGGTTCATGTTTTTATTGGACCACTTGCCACTCAAAAGAATTGTTTGAATTTGAAGCAAACCTTGAAGTCTGATGGATTTGTTTGCCCAAACCAATTTTGTGCCCAAGCACATTTTGTCTTCTTACTCCAACTATTGGAGGTGGTCTAATAAAACTACCATTTCCACCTATAGGCCTTACCTCATCAAAGTCATGCAGAATTATTTTGTGATGAATAGTAATACAACTAAGCACACATAGCAACTAAGGTAAAACACTCGATTTTGTGATGTTTTTAGTCTCCTCCTTTTCATTTTCTTTTGAAGAGCAATGAAAGGAATTTATAATTCAGATACGATAACATAGTGACATGTATTGCTTCCTTTTTTATATTGCAGTTCTCTTAAGCCTATACATATTTTTATCTATAGTTTTTCTATGTAAATAATCTGCTTTTGACTACATAGATTACTCATTCTATACCCAAATACTATGTTCATACTCCTGTTCTACTACTTCAGAGATTATGTGAAGCTTTATATCGTACATGAGTCACTCAGGTCCATAAGAAAGTATTGAATGATACCTGGCTGAGCAAGAAGGGTTTCTAGCAAAAAAACTGATAGTACAACTGCATTTTATTGTATTAGATTACAGACTTTTGATGTGCTGGTATTTGGTAAACTGTGTATAAATGCTGAAGAAAGACTTCAGAACTGCAATTTATATGTGTGTCAACTTCCTTGCCAAAGGAGGGCAAGTTTTGTATTGCACAAGCTATTGTACAATATCTGTAACAGCAAAGGGACACCACTAATTTGTTAATTATCAATAACACAATTCATTTGGCAACTCAGAAAGATAGGGCAGTGGAAAATAAAAGCAATTTAAATAAATCTTTAAACAATCATAGGCATTAATGGTACATTAGCTAAGTAATTATGTAGTGCTTGTGTCATTCAACACAAATACACCTTGTGCTAGTAACCCTGCCTAACATCAAACTATGTGGAATTCAGTCATTAACCTTACTGCAACCACAAGTTCATCTTATTGTGATGACTTTCATTTTTGCTCAGTTTTCAAAGAACTAAAATTGTTTTGGCCTCTTACACTCTCTGATCTTCTGTGGATTGTTGAAAAGCCTGTCCTCTTCTCATCTGCTTTTGTGTGTGCTGTTTCAGAGTGGGTCTGACAGACACCCATCCTCCAGTCTTCCTTGACCTGAGCCACCAAGAGTCCAAAAGATGTGTAAATGCTTTGGTACAGCCCTGAGCTGTAGCACAGCTTATTATTTTTGGCTCAGTGCCCTGTTGACATGGATTCAGTTACATGCCTTCTCAACTACAGCTGGCTTTTGCTTGGCAGGCTCAAAACATGGACGGAGGGCATTCTTGGCTCTCTGTACTTGTTCAAGCAGTTATATATCCTAGGTGATAGCAGCTTATTTGAAAGACTCTCTGCTAGAATTGAACTCAGTTAATTTAGGAGTTTTAAACAGAATGGGGTTGCCAAGGCTGGGTAACTGAAATTGTTTCTGTGACATTACAGCAGAAGCATGGATAACTTGTGCTTCCTTGCTCATAGCTGCTTCTACTGCTAAAAAAGAACAAATCAATGATGTTTAAAAATTTATCCTCCATTTAAAGGTCCCAAACATTCTGACAGTCTTGTATATTTGACAAAATTATGAGCACCAGAATGTAAAAATTATTCTCTATAAAATTAACAGATTTAATGAGAATTACCTTATTTAATGAATTAATAAACTTTAACTATAAAGCCCCTCAAAGTACTCCAAAGAGCAGCAGCTACACATCATGTCTGCTCTATAATGACTTTTTTTCCCTAATGAACCTCATAAATATAGTTAAAGACCGGCTGCTGTTCACCAAAAATATTACAATTAAGTTCTTCTGTGTAACCTGTGCCCCTACGCCTACACATATATGTTCCAATAAATATTTATACTATACTTATATTTTTATGGTCAGTATGTTCAACTTTTTTCATAACGTACTATACATTAAATATTTGTTGTGGTGCATTGAGGGAAGTAATTTCCTTGTACTTCAATGGGTGATACCTAGCAACCCTGGAATGTGTCATTTGAAGCTGGACATTCTTCTTTATGTTGAAATGCTACCAATTAATGGTCCCTAAGGAGGAAAAAATGCAGCAGAACATGACTGTTGGAGAAGTTTCCTATCTGAAGTACATGTCTCAGAAGAAATCAATCAACATCAGGAACAGAAATGCAAATTCTGTCTTGAGACACATATACTCAAAACTATACCTGAGATGGCTGATTCCTGATTAGCAGTACGAAAAGAAATTGTAAGGACCTGCCACAAATATCAAGAAAACTATATGAGGAAAGGGGAAGACATTTAATTTTAAAATCAAGTCACTGCAAGGTAACGTCCAATCCACACCATGAGTCCTAGCACCTATCCATCACCAAAAGAACACATTTACCATATTCTGAATCAATATCATGTATCATATATACATTTGAATATATGTCACAGATCTCCTATGGATTCAGAGGAAAAAGAAAATAAATGTGTGACTACGAGGGATTTAATGTAAAAAATGTTGTATTTGGAAAAGTGTAGATTTCTGCTGGGTCCAGAAAACATTGTAGTATAAGGTAGTACAAGATTTTGGCTTTCTTAACAAAAGCCCCACTTCTGAGCATAGATTTCTCTAGAAGATGGGTATTCTGAGAAAAAAAACCCTTTCAAAATGATATAAAAGCTCTTTCAAGATGAAGGATGTGGATATCAGGCCAAAAACTATGGGGGGATTTATTGAGGATGGAAAACAGTTAAGCTGCCACTCTGAAGAGGTTAAAAAACCAAATAAATCAGCAGGTAAGCAATAAAGAAATAAGAGAACTAGGCATTTCTTCCTTAAGAGCAAACTTCTTTTTAATCTATATATAAACATATAGCAAATCACAATTTGAAGCTGCAGTGGTCTATATCTTTATTCACACAATGAAATTCCATGAGAGTTTCATACACATTTCGTAGGCATTTCCAACGAAACAGATATTTCAGAGACCTCTTCCTTGGCTATACTGTAGAATATATTGGAACCTTCTCATGAGCCAAATACATTCGTAGAGTGACACTAAAGATTTCAGCTTCACTCTAAGGTTGCACTACAGCTAGGATCTTCCTAGGATAAAATTCAGTCCTGGAAATCTACAAAAGCAACTAAACAAATGAGCCCAACAGACTCTAATTTCTATTATCTCAGTGAAAATCAAAAGTAATTGGAGATTATTGTACATCTCACCTAGAGCAGAAGTCTCAGCTTGTTTTAACATTAATCCAATCAATCATGCTCAGCAGAGTTTCACCAGCTAAGTGAAAAGAAATTAGAGCCCTAAGGAGGAGCATTTACAAACATCTCTAAGATTTGTCTACATGCAAGTGTACTAGATTCAGGAGTAAACTTTATCATAATTTCTAAAGAAACTAAATTTAATGAAAATTAAGAACTCTTAGGAAAACCACTCTAAAATTGTACTGGTATAACTGAAAATGTGGACTACGCTCTCTAAATGCACATCATAATGATATTTTTCTAAAACTAATGACTCCCTGCAAAAGAATCGAACAAATATTTGAATAGCCTGGTTAGAATTGATTGTTCTTGTAGAAATAAGAATGCTGCACACAAGATTCCTAACCTAGTCTTTAACGCTACAGTAATTTTCTTTGGTTGTAATAACATGCCAAGCTACTTAGAAACAAGAGAAATTTGAATTATCCAGTCTTCTTTAAACTCTTTTAATTAAACAATATAATTTGCACTAATACTAGTAATAGATCTCTTTCCTCATATTCAAAGCCTTCTATGACCCTGATGTTCTTAATTGCTTGAAGGTAGTTTTCTATCTTTACTTCAGGGACCACATAGGGCAATTAAGTATCAGTAGAACAGTGAAATTGTGCAATGAACTGGGAAATGCAGGAGCACAAAGGAGAAGACTTTCATAGGAAATTAGTATGGACCATGGACTTTGCTATGAAATTCTGCCTATACCACTCTTTTAATGATTTTCATACTTGCCAACCTGTTATCCAGGTATCTTTTTTACCAGACTTGGGAGGAAAGAAAAGTGATTGAATCTCTTTATTGAATTCATTTATTCTAGTGAAAGAAGTCCCTTTTTTTCTATCATTAAAGCTATATTTGGGTTTTTTTTTTCTGTTGGCACCCACTTACAATAATTATATGATCAGCACAACATTTAACTTAAAGGCTGTTTTTGTAATTTGCTAATATGACTTAGAGGTTCTGGTACATTTTGTTGCCTGCTTAAAGTAGACGTTTGTTTTTTAAAGAAAGGAAACATCTGGACTGATCCACTGGCAACTAATAAAGCTGTATAGAAGCAACCTCGGATAAAAAGAGGCTACCAGAGAAACTGGTAGGCCACACCTGGCACTGTTGGCATCAGGACATTGACTTGAGTAGCTTCTTTGTATTGAGGGTGAGAGGAAATAAAAGCAGCTGGCTCTAGTTCCTTTCATCTGCCTTTGCATATTCTTCAGACAGAGGGGAGTCTGCCTGCAAAGCAAAATTCGGCAAAAAGAGAGTGTAAGTCTGTAAATTTTTCACTGGAGTTACCCTTAGTTAATAGGTCTGTCCTGAATTCCATATCATGAGCCATGGTTATCCCATTTTCAGAAGGAGTATCCACCCAAAGGAAAGGAGGCCTAATATCTTCCTGTGACCATTAATATTCTGCTTCTGACACATAGCTTTCAGCTGAAAATCCCAAGAGATTGATTCTTGATGCCAGCTAAATTGGTAATTATGTGACTCCATTCCCACCCAACAGTAGCATCTCTCTCTAGGACTAAAAGTCAGAAATAATTTACCAGATTTCCTATTTCATTGAAGCTGAATATCTTGATTAGGAAGAACTTGGGTTATATGAACAGAGTGCCAGATATGTGCTTTCCATCTCAGAAACAGGGCATTGCAGACATTTTGCTGATAATACAAGCCTGTCTTTTGTTTTTTACAGTTAATGGCTCTGCTTAACCACTTGGTCTGACAAGGAACTACACTTAGTATTAGTGCAAGTCCACAAGAAATCTTATAAAAAATAACACCAAGCTCATTTGCAGGAAAATCACCTTTGATAATTGTATTTGCACACATATGAGATACTTCATGTCGGGATTTTACCATTGAACCTGTGCAAAAGAAAGCATAAATTAATTTTAAAGCAAATGCCTTTTTGACAATGCTATTTGCACTATGAATGGATGTGTTATTTAAATGGATATTTGATATTTTTTGTTTTAACTGCAACTATTGACTAGTTGTCATGTAGTTTTGAATTTTAGAAGAGTTATTTGGGTGTAGTTATATTAAACTGTAACACTAGTATATGCTTTATCACAAAGGTGATGTGAGAGTTCAAAAATTTCTATCTTAATTTAATCTTCGCATACCTGAACATCCGCAGGTCATTGTGGTACAAGTACTGAACTGGTGCTCTCATTGCATCTTCATGCTTGTGCAAACTATAAATTCCACAGGTATCCCTCAAGGTGCATACATTATGCACCTTCAAACACATGAAAATATGGCTGTGTCAGTCATGAACTGATATTTTATTATCTGTAGCAGATTTTTCATCCCTGTACTTCTCTGCAATGAATTATTCAAATAAGAATACTGTCCATGACTGTAACTGTATTATAATATTGGGAGAAAATGTAAACTTCAGAAAATAATCATATAAAAGTATATAAGTGCAAGATTGGGGGAGCAAAGGTAAACTTGGAAATTGGTGATTTTATATGATTCTTCTGCCACATATTAATCTGTATAGAATTGTTATATTCATAGATACTCATACATTCTATATCAGAGAGGAAAAGATCTATGGCAAATCAATATTCTGAACATTACATAAAGGCACCTGCATCCCCCTGTTAGTCTACTGCTACATACTTCCTCAGAGCAAATAAGGGAGCTGTTCAGACTACCGTGAAGAGGATAAATTCCTGTATTCCTATAGAAAATATTGAGAAGGACTGAATACATGGAGTAAAACACAGTAAGTCATTCAGAATTCAAAGGACAAAATCCTCAACAGTTTTTATAAGCATATACACATTTTACATGCATACATGTACCTGCATTTAGGACATAGGCAATACACAGATAAATAAAATCTGCTATACTTCATGAGTTTACATCTCAGAAATGCCTCTATCTGAAGTTTTATAAAATGACAAATATGTAATAAAAGTTACAATGTGTTTGCATTAATAAATGACTATCAAGTGTCATTTATTCTCTCTTCCAGGAAAGCACATGTATTTGATATTTATCCAGTGTTCTAAAACAGATGACAGTTACACCTTGCTAACAGGACTATCCATTTCAGTTTGTTAAAGGAGTAAGTTTTTCAATGTTCTGCATTTATTGAGCTGTCATAAAAGAAAAATGAAAGTGTAATTAATATTTTCCTTTTCAAAACACCTAAAAGATCTGTATATCAGCACTATAGCTTTTAATAAGTACATAAAACTCTCAGAAATGTACATATATCTAGGTCGTGCTAATTATCCACCTTGGGAGGCAAGAATGTGCCTATACTTGTCTACCTAGCTGGCATACTCTTGAGACCCAAATCAGAAGTGCAGGCCCCAGAAAATCTAAAAATACATTTCCTAGGTTCTTAGCCATTAAACTGCTCAAAGAGGAGGTCTTTCATGTACTAGCCGACAGCCTGAAATTTGTATTATGCAGGAAATAAGACTAGATAATCAAAAACAACCTTTTCAGTCTTGAAGCCTATGAATCACATAGAACAGAGAAATTACTGCAGTAGCATCTGAGAAGATTGTCAGACATAAAAACAGCCACATCACTTCTACTGTATTAGGAATACTTTTATTGTATTTCTTGTGTAGATGGAATTAGGTATCCACAAATCCCCAAAACATCAAGTCCTAACACTCTTTATGGGCTAACTGGAAAAACCATTCAAAGCATTCCCTGAAGTCAGAATGTAACATGAAAGGTGAAACACCTTCATGGAAAAGCCTCAGACTTGTATGGAACTATGAATCAAGAAGAGATTAATCTTTCTCTAAGTTCCACATTTTACTGTGGTTATTTATTTTGAATAGTTTAAATTGAATTCTACAGTTAATCTCGTTAATTCAGTACTTTTATTTTATACAGATTCTCATAACACAACAGGGCATGAGTATCTTCAAGTTACACTGTAAGAAATGAGGTTACCATGTTATAGAGTGACTGCTACACCAGATAAACCCTGGGCAAAACATTTTTATGAATTATTTGTGCAACAAAACTGGAGCTGTTCATTTTTGTTCTTTGATGCAGCGAAAAATGCTTATACAAAGCTGACAAATTAAATGAGGAATAGAAGTTGTCATCTAATCCAGGAAATTTTATAAACTAGACGCTAAGGCAGTCCCGTAAGAGTGCTCTGAATTAGAAGAAAGATTCAAACTCATAAGATCCAGAGTTTTAACTCAGGGTTCTAATATTTAGTTTCTCTTTGAACTTCACCGTTCAAATAGATATTCACTGTGAGTTAAGTAGTCTTCTTTAGTTGCAATATGCTCACACAAAAGGAGAGGATGGAATCATAGGCTACTTCACTGAAGGACTTTTTATTCTGCATCAGAATTATCTTTATTCATAAAGACTTCAAATACTTTTTTAATCTTCAGTTTTATCATAGCCAGGAAAAGATCCTGTTATTTGCTAACATTCAAGGAGACAAATGGGAATATGTAATTTCTCCCTGAACACAGGAAAAAAATGAAGGGGTTATTTAACTTAATGAAGTTAGAATATGACTAGTTTAAAAGAATTCCGAAGTCTTCTGTGATAACACATGGTGACTATCAGAAAGAGGAAAGCCAAGTGAGATACGCCTTCTACACCTCATTACTGGTGTTCAGTTACACACCTTGCAGACAGACAGACTGGGTTTTTAACATCTTGTTTGTGATTGATAATTTATTAATACAATGGGTGAAATACATGGACAAGCAGCTCAATATGTGCCACTGGAGAGAATACACCAGCACCTTCACTTGGATGGGGATAAAGTATCTCCTACAATTTTGAATTATTTTATGCTTTAATTATTCAGTATATAATATGGAAGAGTCTCTATGTGTAGTAAACAGGAGGCCTCTCTTTCACCACATCTATTCTTGTTTTCTATTCTACTTCTGTGTCCTTAATGAAACTGGAACTTATACACCCATCAATGCACTTGCTCTTTGGAGAACAGTCATAGGGAAGTGGGAAACTGGACATTCAGTCTGCACACATAATGAAAAGCTGAGTGCTATTTTTCCACGTCTTTGGACTGTTTTCAAACCATACTGGTGCTGCACAAAGGTTCCTCTTGCCCTGCTGTACAGTGAGCGTGGGGACTTCAGAAGATGCTCTGAGCAGCTTCCTGCTTGGGCTCAGTGTCATCCCTCAGAACTGACAGCACCTGATATTTTCAGATAATTAATTTATTAGAAGTGTTTGAGAATTTGGCATATTGAAATGTCACTACAAGGATGCTGTCATGTTTTTGAAGGCTGATGCAGAGTAACTGACAGCAAAAACCAAAACAAACCAAACAAAAAAGCCCACAACCCAGCCAAAACCAACCCCAAACCCTCCAGCAGTTATGATTATATTGTTTTATACAATTTATGTTGGATTCCAATATTCACATTCACATAAATGAGTACATGGGAGAAAAGCACCACACAATCTGTTTTCCTTTATATTTGCAATATATTTTATATTTGTTTTATCTTGTGTTGCGTCCGTTTTCCAAGGGTCATTGTTTAGCAGGAGAAATGATCAAGCCCTGATGCATTTGTTTTTGCAAAATGTCTGTAAGTAGTCTGTCAGATGCTGACAGACTGAGGAAAACCTAATTGGCAGTTAAAGCATGAACTTTCTATACCTCAAAATACAGTTCTCATCGCTATTTTGCCCTTAGTACATCTGCTGACAGTTTCAGCAGATGTTCGAATATCAGTGAAGTGTGGTCATGACTGTTGACATGCCAAGACATGTTATTTGAAAAACCAGCTTTCCAGTGCTCCAGAATTGCTCTATCTTTGATTCAAAAGCTAGACTAATTTACTTTTAGTAACTTTACATGGAACCCCTCTGATTGCTTTAGTATTTGAGCCTATTGTAGTGGTTTTGTCTGTAACTAGGCACTTAGAATAAGACCAAGCAAACATTAGTGCCACTCAGGATGGTTAGGGAAGAGAAATTTATCAGCAGTAGCACAAGAAAGAAAGAAGAGAAACTTTGAACATTGTTGACAGGTGTGTATTGTTGCCTAAATTAGCATTATTTCTTTCTGTATTTTGGTTTTCTTTACAAGCTACGCAAGATGTGTTTGGGTGATTTTTCCTTCTGCCTTGTTTTGTAGGGTTGCTTGGTTCATTGGGAGTTTCTTAAACTGAGTAATGAACAAGGTTTCTGTGGTCTAAGTACAAAGCCACTGCCTGTGTGGAGATGGATGAAGTACTAATTGGATTATAGGTGCACTTAATTATCATGCACTGAAGGTGTTTAGTTTTCCTATGATCAAGGCAGTAGTGTGAATATGGACTGAAAGAAAGGGATTTTTTTTCTTATGCTAAGTAGAAAGCTCAGAATATGAAAAGAGTGAGTAAAGCTGACTGGAACTTTACTAACACTTTATGCATGTCTTGTCTCTCCTGTTTCCTGAAGGACAGTCTTTTTCCTTATAGTGTGAACATTTATCTTTCTTTTGTGAAGCACTTCGCTAATTAAATACCTGTAGCACCTCTGAGATGCTTGCAGCTTGGGAGGACAGTGACTTCTAGCACAAGGTAGTAGAAGCAGCCTGTTCTGAGTTATAGTATTCAAAACCTTCCTTGAAAAGCTAAGGCATTAAGTGGAAAACTATATGGGGAAATTGGGTGACTTGACGTTTAAATCTGTTTCTAGATAGATTTGAAAACTACCTGTGCCTGAAGTCTCAAGAAAGGGAGAAATGCCCTGAAGGGCCATAGAAATACAGGCACAAAAGATTTTATTATTCCATTCTTTTCTCGTACTGTCTGCATCTCCATATTGCTAGGAGAAAGGTAAGGTAACTGCTCCCAAATTTTTAAAACACCATAGCTATTTCCTGCAAAGTGGTTTCTCCTAGGACCAACAGTTCTACTATTCAGTAGGCCCAAATGAACCTTTAATAAAACCGACCACACATCCACTTTGTTCTTCAGATTGCGAGGGTCAGGCAGGGCAGGAGAAGTTTAGAGGAATGGGAAGGCAAAGGAGCCATTTATGTGGGAGCAAATCACAATTTAGAAGTGCAGAACCCAGACCTGTCAGCCCTTCAGCATCACAGGGTACTTGCTTGGCTTGAGAGTGTAAGAGAAAACTGCCTGAGATACCTGGAAGATGTGCCTCATGCCAGCTATCTAGTTGTTAATTTAGTCTTTCAAAAGAAGAACACTGCTTATGCATTTCTGTCACTTTTGATGTGTGATCAGAATTCAACAATGCTATATTTTCGTCAAAAGGCATTTCAACTCCAACGCTTTCATATCTTCCATTTTCATAATTGATTTGATAACAAAATTACTTATATTAAGTTCATGACAACATTTTTTTGAGAGAGAAAGGCTTCCTTCAACCATCCTCCTCCCTTCATGACTGTATTTCAAATCATCTCTCTGAAAGTGATATTAAATATTTAGGCTATAGACTTGATTTGATCATTATCTGTAGATCAGCAAAGAATCTTTTCAAATACAGTGAATTAAGTAGAGCTGTATGTACTTTAGCCTATGTGCTTTCAGACCAGTTGAGCAGAGTGGTGCTGTGAAGTAGATCTATATCAAGGGGAAGGCTAATGAAGACAAAACCCCAAGACCTCTCTATCTTCAGCAGAGGTCTGTGATATTTGCCTAAATAGATTAGGTCCACAGACAAAACTAAGTAGCAGAGTGTTCTCATGTAATACAAGAATTGACAGTGGTGGCAAAAGAAGGAAAAAAAAATAAGGAAAAGAAGGCATAAGACAGCAGAAAGAATTTTGCCTTTAAAATCAGCAAGATGAAACAGTCAAAACCAGTTTTGCCTCATACTTTCTTAGCACTGACAAGCAAACAACTTCTGTCCATTTCCACCAAAATTTTCATAATGTTTTGTGTAGCTTAGCCTTAAATAAAGAGATACAGCTGAAATATCTCTGACTCTTCAAAACATAAGTGATATAAATTTAAAGTATGAAGATATCTACCTTTTACATGTGCTATTATTTAGGTATCTGGGTACTTCTGGATGCCTATTCCAAAACCACATTATTATAGTTTAAAAGATCTTGAAGCACAAATGCTTCAAATCCAATATGAAGTATAAATGTATAAGAAAATAGAATAAAGATAAGTGAATAGGTAGAGTATGTTATTTTATAATAACATGTTTGAATATAATGCCCAAACATTTATATTTCCCCTAAAGAAATATGTTGAATTTTTTATATCTAAAAAATAAAAACAAGCCTAGTTTATGAGCCTAAAACTTTTATGAGGAAATAATATACATATAATACATATACTCAAACACTACTTACATGCATTAAAATGTCAAATAATCTGTAACAAAAGTAGCACTTTTTCAGAACTGCTTTTTTTTAAATATAAATCCAGGAACAATTGACTCTAGAGCATGGTGAATGCATTCAAAATTTATAAGCAAACTCCCTTTAGTTATCAGGCTGGAGAACATGTATCCTATTCATTATTGACATCCTCTCAAATTCTTTCCATGGTTTTGTGCAAATAGCTTGTCAGCCTTTTGGCAAATAGAAGTGATTTTCAGTAACATTTTTCAGATACTTCCAATTGAATTATACATCCAGAGGCAGTCAATCTTTCTTACCATTAATTTTACAGAAAAAAATCCTTTCATATTGAAGGCCAGCTCTACAAAGGGGACCTAAGCCTTGCAACACTTACAGAGATCTGAACAAAGGGCTACTCACCAGAATTCACAAACCTTGGCTTACCACATAGGATTGTTCTGCAGTACATGGAGAAATATAAAATGATTTGGGTACTGGGGGAATTTTAGTACTGGGGATTCTGTGGAGAAGTGAAAACTGAAGAAGTGGATCTGTAAAGACTGCAAGATCTAAACAGTGCTTGTCAAAATCCAAATTGTGAAGTTGCATCTGTCTCAATTTTGACATTCCAACATGACAATATTAAGAAGGCACACCCATGGGCACAGCCGCGTGGCATTTTTTCACAACTTCTAAGTTTGGTTTGTTCTCTTTGAATTTAAATCTGTTAAAACATTTTATTTCCAAGTAGCTTAACAAAATGTGTAATATTAATGACAGTTAGATAGACTGTTATCCTCATTTAAGTAATTATTAAAATGTGAGATATATTACCATTTGCTTAGTCTGTAAATACTGGACAAAGTCTTTATTAGGCCTTTGACCTCTCTTTTCTTGCCTATTGATAGGAAAGAAAGTCCACACAGATGAAGATTACAGCAATATGTGAAATCTTTACATCATCACTAATACCAAAACTGGGAATAGTGCTGAGATGTAGCAGGGAACCTTACTTAAGCATGGAGAGCAGAGCTGCTGCCATGAAACAGGTTGATCCACCACAGGCAGCAGAATCACCAGAGGGTGATGTAATCTTACATACATAAATCTTTTATTGCTACTGACTGAGACACACTGAGAAAAGATTTAAGGTTTTGATCAGCCTAGAATATGTGGGGTATAAAATTACTTCCCTTCCACTACTCAGAAGTTCGGGACTCATCTGCTGTTATAAAAATCAATAAAAATGTGAAAATTGAGGTGAGCTGAATGAGGTGCTATGCAATGCATTGTGTCTGGCCTGTCATATCGTAAAGAAAAGTCTGAGGTTCTCTTTTAGCTATCAAGTATAGCCTTCTCCAAATGGATGAATTTCTAGAATTACCGATCAACTTGCAGTGATTTAATGATTTCCTTAAAAAAACACTTATTCATATAGAAGCTTGGATTGATGGAAAATGCCTTACAAATCCAGTGAGAGATTGCATATGAATTATATTAACAAATGCCAGCTAATATCTACTTTTTTATTATAAATCCAGCTCTTATTATCAAATTATGTCATCAACTAGTTTTCAGTTGTCTGAAAGAAAGAATGCACATATAGCTGTGAGCTGGTGGTCAACAGTTGGACTTTATGATCTTAGGGGTTTTTTCCGACCATAACAGTTCTATGATTTTCACTGGTTTTTATATATCAAAATAAGGACAGAGATGGCAAAACCAGGTGGGTTTTTTCACAATTTTACTTCTTTTGAATCTTCTGTTGAAGTTCTACTATACTCTGTTCTCTCTGGAGTGAAGAACAAAACAATTAATGCCTTATATCCAAATCGTACTGTTCAGCTGCAGGAAACGCTCCCACTCTGACAAGCAGGATTTCAACCTTGGAGCATGATGCAGAATGAAATTTGGCAGGTTTTATATAAATGCTTTATTAAAACTGGAGCCAGATTTTCCTGTAGTTACTGCCTGTCTCATCAGTTCCCAAGCATGGTGAGTTTAAAACCAGGAAGGTGGGGGTAGAAGTGTAGGCCAAGATACATCAGGCAGTAAGTCCATTGTGGTCAGGCAATGAAGGAGGCTGTCAAGTATAGACTGCTAATTTCAAAAGGCACCTTTCTGCTCAGGAGTCCTCAATAGACAGATGTTGCTGAAGAGTGCTAGTGCTACCTCTGTGGTTAATTCAAGTTTTAGCAGAATTGTTGTTCTCCCACAGATATGCAAATCTCAGTTTCTTTACAGGGAGAAAAGTTTTCGTAGTACATCCTTGGTAATAACAACTAATCACTCTAAATTTGTAAGGGAATTGAGAGGTGAAGGCTGTGGTATTATTTTTTGAAAAGGTATTGTATATAACTCTAGAAAAACCAATCTTTTGCCATGAAACCAGCTACTAATTTGCTTATGTGGTAAATTGGCAGTGCTGCTCTTATCATTGAATTAGTTGTATGAAAATGGAAAAAAGCCCGACCTGCTCACCTTCATGCAGCACACATATTTTTGGCAGGCTGATATATAAATTTCTTTTGTGTTCAGAGTGACAGAAATGAAAAGGGTCATCAATATAGCTAATATTATTATTGATTTAATATTGCTTTGTATTTTTTTTTTACTTGCAGTATTGCTTTGCCATGATCATTCTCTCTTGTACAGTGCATTCTTTTTTCTCCACTTCTAAGAAATGAAAATATACATCACTTAATCTATGCCATGAAAGAGTCAACAGCTACTGAAGAACTGTTTTTAACTTTGGGCTTTGACAGAAGACTTTAAGACTTTGGGCTGTGGCATGTTATGTCACTAAAATATTCTTTAGGCTGTGGTATAATCTAGAAGAGTGTAGGGGGTTTAAATGCTTTTAATAAATTGATACATTATCATCAGTGTGATGAAGCAGTAGATTGAACAATATAAAACTCAGTCACTAATTTTGTGTTTATATAAATTCCTTTTTGAAGCTTTACATTGCATTAATAAATTTAAAATTAGATTTTTCAGACACATCAAAACTTTATGTATTAACAAATTTTTTTCTCTGAGCTTTATGGAGTAACCTTAATTCTACTTAATTACTACTGTAAGGGCAATATCCTAGCTTTTGTGAAGTCTATGGCAAAACTCTTATGGATTAAAACAAGCTTGGCAGTTCAGCCTTACTATTTTTCAGGATTTAAAAGCATACATCTTACAAAATGTTAAAAGAGTAATTTTAAATTGTCTCTATATTTATTCATATGCGAAATATATAGGAAGAAAGTTGCTATATAATGTCCATAGATTTGCAAAAGCATCCAAAACCTACTCCAGTCATAAAAATACAATATGTAATAATTTATGGTAGAGAATGGATTAGATGATATTGTGAAGTTTTCAAGCTCAGAAAGTATTAGAAATTAATTCTTAATCAAAGGTAGTAAGCAGTTAAGTGTTAATTACTGTATTGAAATTAGAACACAGATGAAGATACTGATAACATGGGATAAAATGTTTCTAAAATCATGGTAGCTAAAGTAGGCCTTAATGACAAGGCAGCTAGAGTAGGCCTTAATGACAAGAATGACCTTTGTCTTAGTAGAACTATGTGAACCAGTGCACGTACACCTATGTACCTACCTGTACGTACCCACCTGCATAATAGATAATTATACAACCATTATGGAAAAAGGGACTCAAACTCATGCTTGGGTGAAATACAACAATAATGGAAGGGAACTCGAATTCGTGCTTGGATGAAATCAATAGAACAATGGCAAAGTAATGATTAACGTATGATTATACCATGGTTATGTAAGAGAAGAGTATAAAATGTATCCATCTCAGACCCATGTGGGAGTCAGATTTGGGTCTGTACCCCGACTCCCAGAGCTCTTCAATAAAAGCACCCATATAATCATTCAGTGATTATATGTTTTCTATGCTAACAATACAATATTGCATTATTTAAGATACAGTTTTAACACAGGCAGTGCTTAGAACAAATTGCTTTCAGAGCTGGGAATATGCTATTGTTAAAATTAAATTGTTCAGAATCATCTGACAGTTGATTCTGGTTATGCCCTCTTCCTGAAAAAAAGTTGTAGTCAATCAAAAATAGCTCTGTTGTATGTTGCAAGGAAAAGCATAGGTGTGCTAAGCAGGTTTTAAACATCATTCCAGTTTTGGTTGCTGCAAATTATAAACTTGTAGCTATTAGTCTCCATCTGAACGACTTGTATCTTTGTTTTTAAAGACACATTGTTTTCAAAAGAAGATATACGTGGTTTAGATGTCTGAGTAGTTTGATCTTAAAGTATAGGAATAACAAAATGTGCTTTAGGTCTTGCAACCCAAAGCCAAATTGCTGTATTTGACATTTACATACTCCCCATTCAGTTTTGCTCTGGGGGAGGAGGAGCACCTTTACTAAGGTGGATGGGTCTTGGCTATCCAATTTACAACTGCTTCAACATGATACCTTAGTCATGGCATTATGCATGTTGGGTCAGCAGCAATAATGCTTTCAAACTGTTTTCTTTGAAAGGCTGGAAGGCTGTGGATGTCATTTACAGACCTTTTATATTCTTCTCTAAATTCTGCTGAAGATTTTTTTTCATTGCTTATAATCACTTTGAAGAATGAGGTCTTAGCTGCACATTTATAAAACTCTATATTCATGTGAGCAATTGGAGAACAAGCAAAGGGTACAAGAGCCAATGGGTCCGTGTTATGAAAGCTTATACTGTTTCATACATTCTACTAGGAACTAGGATCTGATTCAGCCCCTGTCAAATTTTGGGCCACCTCAGAGGTACTCGTAACAAATTATGTAACTTCAAATGTCCCATTGCCACATCAAGGGATTAATAGGAAAG
>NW_008651250.1:98289-105195 GCF_000695815.1 Acanthisitta chloris
GTCTTAATAGTCCCTTTTCTGTCACCAGAGTTCTGTGAAAGGGTGTAGCAAAGCCATAGAAGTGCTGTCTTGTCCTGATGACACATGGCATAGCATTTGTCTCTTTTTTTTCGCCTCCCTTATGAATTCACTCAGAATTCAAAAAACACTTAGATGAGAAGATGGTTCTGCAGATAATCCTGACTTTACTTTCTGTCTTTATCAGGACTATATTCTATATTTGTTAAAAGTACATCTGTGCCTTCCCTAGCCTAATTATTCTCAAAACATTAGTTCTGTTTGAACTGTTATTTCTGAATAATGTGAAATTGTATTGGTGAATTGATGTACAAAGACATTTGCTTAAGAGATATGACTTTTAGTCACACTAACCTGCAAGCCAAAACTCTGAAACCAAAATGCATCAGGGTGTATATTTCTATTACTGAGTTCATGCCCAAGTTCATAAGCTTATACCCTAATATGGAGGAAAAAAGAAAATGTTCTTTTATGGCACAATTTCATGAGAAGAAGATTATTTGCATGTTTTTTGACATTCACTAAGCCAATATTGTGCATGTTCTGACATCCTAAAGGTCATTTAAAATATCTTTCTCTAGCTTTATACAATTTGTATTGGAAAAAAAAGAAAAAAGCATTAGGAAAAATAAGACCTCAACATTATTTATGATTCATTACAGTTTGCATACTTTTCTTTAATTCCCTTGGAGGTTTTGTCTTGTATGATTTTTCAAAATAAGAAATGACATTTGGGGCAAAAGAAAAAAGAGAGATACCAGCCTCTTTGCAAGAAATCTATTCTGTCTTTTTTTTTCTCTCTTCTCCCTGTGTGGTTCACATAGATGAAAAAAGTTATTGATCTTAGCAAGAGATCAATACGCAGAGCCATTCACAATTAGCCATTCTGTAGAAAATAAATTGAATCAAATCAACTTGGAGCACCTGACACAGTTTTGCCAGGTAGCCTTGCTCTCAAGCAGATTTTAAGTATAATAAATTACATTTATGTGGTAAAAAGCAGTGCCTTGAGAATTGTTGAAGATATACTCACTAGGTTGCACTGTAATCCCCTTTGTAACTACCTATTAGTATAGCTTTTATGCTTTGAGATTATAGGGTTTTATTTCAAAAGACTGTGGTCATACTGCTTTCATTAGTTGTACTTCTAAAGGTCATGTCACAGTTGTCAAAAATAAGCATGGATCTTAGTATTAATATTTTTAAAGTATATTTTAAACACAATGTCGGCAAGCGGATATTGTTACTCTCCCTATGGTAATTTCAGGTTGGGGAGCTTTACTGTTTAAACCCTTCATTTTAATTTTCAACATTTGCATTTAAAAGGTAACTTCTTTGACTGGTAATAAATGAGGCATTGGTTATATTTAATAACTCCTATGCATTGTGGTGTCACAGCAGACCCAAAAGATAGTACATGCTGTCACATTCAGGATGATAGATTTTATGACACTGTGTTGCATAAAGATGAACCCTTTTGTGCTACCTTGCAAGGTTGCCATGGTGATGGAGCACTGCTTCATGGGAATTTCAGTTTTCTGGTAATGTTAGATACTGAACCCAAAGCTGCTTCTTTAGATTGTTCTTAAATCTCACTTTTAATACGATATCATTTTGTAGAGACTTATAATTCATCTTTTGTATCTTTATTTTCTCAGAAATATGTCCTATAATGTGGTCATAGCTCAAGTACTAAATGTTGACTTACCAAATCCTGGGCATAGTAGACAGTCTAAAGATCTGGAGGTTTTATATTCCATGACTTTGCTCCATTTTATAAATATTTAGGATATGTTTTGCAATTCTATACTTTCTTTGCACTATAAAAAGAAAGATCTCAGATATTTATAGATATGGAAATATTTTTATCAAGGGGAAACCTTACAAACAATATGCTATAGACAGGTAAATCCTATCTTTTTAAAAAAATTATTCTGTTGGCAAAATTACTTTAAGTCTTAAACATGTAGAAAATATTTGCAAAACTGTTTTTAGGTCTGCAAATAAACCCATTATTGTTCCTGGAATTACCAGACATTTCTCTGTAATAGGTGATGGATTTTTATTATCCTGTATGAGTAAGAAATCATATGGGAATTTCAGCTGATCTGACATTCATAAGCCAGCACTTTTCTTTACCTTTACAAATAAAAATGACCGACATGGAAATCCTTATTCCCCTGCCTTAAGCCCATATTTCTGAATGTTTGGCTGTGGATTGTTCACTGTGCTGAATCAGCCAGAACTATAATATTCTCAAGATACAGCCAGCTCTTTGACATATGTAGAAAATATATACATGAATCTACGTTGTACCATTTGGTACCCAGTTGGAGCTCCCTAGCTATGCTAATGAAATTCATCCAACAGGAATATTTTTCTGGTGGAAGGATCTCTTGCTGTTTTCCAATGAAAACAAACAAAATAAAATGCTTTCCCAAGGAAAGTGTTAGAAATTGTTCTGCACCTACTTTTGCCCCATTCATATTGAATGTTCCCTCAGAGTGCTGCAATATTTCTTCAGAGCATCTAGGAGAGAGACTTGCAAACATTTCAAAAACGACTGAGCCAACTGAGAGCGAGTGCTGTAAGATGTGAGAGCCTCTTTCCTCATGCTTCTGTGTGGGGAAAGATGGCACTATGCTCAGTATGCTAATTAAACAGGCTTTCCTTTCGCTCTTGCTCCCATTTGAAGCAGTCTTGGAACAAAGAGAGATTAAAAAGGCCAGAAAAGGGAAGTCTTAGGAGGAATGGAATGAAATGAGGGAAGACCTTTTCTTCTCCCTTGCTTGCAAAATTTTAAATCCCTTCCTTCTAATGTTAGTGTTTAAACCCTGTCCTGCTGCCAGTAATATCCTTCACCGTATGTAAACTTGCATACTGTCCTCATTTTGCTAAACTTGGCAATGATAAGATTTGCATGGACCTTTTGTGCCTGATGTCTTTCTCCCTAAAATTAAGTAGCTTTGCAAATGTTTGCATCATGTTGCTTATTTGAAGAATTAAAAGCTGTTCAGCAGGCAGCTTGCTCAATAGCCTCATTTTTTGTGTGTCTAGTCTTCTTATCACTGAGTAGAGTTTGTAAATCTTTGCTTCTGTGTGAGACTTCTTGTTTTGTTTTGCTACTGCTGTTAAAAGGTATTAGATGTCAGAATGTGCTGTGAACTCACCACATTTTCAACTAATTTTCCTGTTCCCAAAATAGTTGTTGTTCTTTTATAATCTTCTAAGAAGCAAATTTAATCTAAGATTTCAGAATTAAGTATCTTTTATGGAATACATGAAGCCTGCAGTACTTTTGTTTTCAAATTTTGTAAATACCTTAAGGTTCAACATTTTGCTCCAGAATATCACTGTCTCTAAAAATATAATAGGATTCCAGTAAATTGTTTCTAAAATTTCTAATTAATAGTAGAGTCTATTACTATAATTAAAATGACTTCATTCTTGATAGTAGTACCAGAGGGTAGGGGGACAAGCTGGTTAGGAAAGCTTTGAAAAAGTCTACCACTCAAATTACTGTGCTTATTCCAAATGCTTGTGCTAATTCTCCACTGTATATAAATATTCATCTATATAGAACCTCATGTTCTGAAATACCTGTTCATTAAAAGAGAATTTAATCCTTCTGGCAGTCTCCTAAAATATTGATAACATCTTTCTCTCTTAAAGAGGGAATGTTCCCTGGTTCAATATGTTCAACATGTGTGATGCATGTGACATTTTATCTACTGCAGTAGATAAAAGAAGATCAGAAGACTCAGATCCTGAGCTGCCTTCTCCATCATAATATTAATTCAGACAATGTTTTGGATAACAGGCCATGCATCATGATCAGAAAATCTTCTGTTGCTTTTGGCACCTCAGTTCTGTCTGATAAAGAATGCTTACATAGGGAAATGTACAACTGCAAACCAGAGAGAGAAGATATAAAAGATTTTTAATAATCAGCAATTCCTTACTGTCCTAAATTATTCCCAACTTGATTATTGTAGCAGAAGCATTTTTTTCACATACATGGATAGTAGAAAAATCACTTTTACTTCAGAGAAAAGCTATACCCAAGAATCCTGCAGTATTATTACTGCAAGTAAAATGCAGTGACCCTTAGTATGCAAAAGGTTATATACTCTGATAACACTTTTTTTTTTATATTTGCTGTCCTGACTCATTAAAGTGTGTTCTCTCCCTTTTGCATCCCTCCCTGTATTGAGTCTTCAAAAATGATTACTTTCTCCACCCTCTACTTGATGAGATGAATACCAATTTCTTTCTAAAATTTTACAATAATCTGATCTTTCATTTTGAACATGCTGAAGGGCATCATGTGGCAGTAGTGCAGCAGGATACTGCTAGATATTTCTTATAAGCATCACTAAATTGTAGGGCAGTTTGACTGCACTTTAGTACTCTGTACTATTGATTAATTTATTTATTCAAATACAGCACTTAATAGCGTAGCTTCAGAAACTCACATGAGCACCATCTTGGCTGATGCTTGCACAGGGAAGAAAATAGGTGAGAATCAAGAGTCAGATTTAGATAGCATCCTCTGTAAATCAATGTTTTCTTCATGTATGTATCTGAGCATAGCTCAGCAATAAAGCAAATCAACACTTCACAGGAGAGACCAGAATTGTGTCCTCTCTCTCATACAACCAAAATAAGACCAGAATAATCAAGTTGTCGTAGAGGAGATGGCTTATAAATTTGTCTGGGACATATATTTATTTTATATTACCTTCAGAAGTTATTTGGTTTTGATTTTGATCTCAAATGTTAAGATTGACAGATATTACTAAGTCATTGATAAGGTACTCTGAAAAGTGATGGTATATTAATAAATACATTAGAGAAGCAAATAAAACACTGCTCAAAGTATTTCCAATTTTTTAATGAGACTGGATGCTTCTGTGCAAAAAGGAATCCAAAAAATAGCCCTTTAAAAACAGAGTCATCTTTATAGTCATTAATAAACTTCATGAACCAGTTTTTTTAAGTTAATGGTTTGGGTTGCTTTTTTTGAAAATCTGTTATTTGTAGTGTAACAACTCCAGCTTCACTATTGTACATTGGTGAAGGATCTGATCTTTTTTCCACCCTGTTGCCATTGTTAACATCTCTAGTCCACACTGAAGATAATTAGACTAAGGGTGATCAATCTCAACTTCTGCTGTAAATTGCAATATAAGAAATGTAGTGGTTTTGTTTTGTTATTTCTTTAAATGTGACATTCTTAGCTCCACTTACAACCTCACAGGAGCACTCTCAGGTAGAAGTTTGTGCAAGACAATTTAGATGTGTCTTTGGTTTCTGTCATCTTAATACATTTTTTATTTGATTGGTTCCTTGTTAACGAGTGTTTGAACAACAATACAAAGCTTCAGGTACGTTGGAGAGAACCCTGTAAACCACCTTGCTCCACTGAGCTTTGTTTAAATTAGGTGGGTTCTCTAAGTCCTGACATTTTTTTGGAGGTCATGAGAACTAGGTCAAGGAAAACAACTGAAAGGGTTTTGCTTGTTCTTTACTAAGTAATGTACTGCCTTTGGAGCTGCTTTTTTTACCTTTAGGGATCAGTATATCATAGGTCCATAACATAGCTACAAGATTTAAAAATCTTTTTATTTCCTTGAGGCCTTTGTGATCAGAATATAATTCTTTTTCTATGGGAAAATGAGGGGTTTAAAAACTTTTTTGAAATCCAATAGAAACTAGGTTTTCAGAACTTTCTGTGAAGTGACACATTTTGTCAATGTTGGCTATTACTGAAATAGTGTTGATGTGAGATTCATTGAATCATAATCAAAAAAGGATACACAGCTACAAATCTGGATGCAATCTGGAGTCTTCTTGGGCCACATGCTCAATTTGAGCATCACATGTGCCTCAGGGACTTACCTCATCACATTTCATTATAGAATTGGCTTCCAGAATTGTAAAATATATCCCAGACAGAGAAATTTGCCAGTATGCTTCTAAATACAGTATAATATTATTTCTCATATATATGATATAGCAATATATATATAATACAAGATAATAATATAATATAATGTATGACAATATATTATACAGTGGTATAATATTATATACCATATTATAAATGCAATATAATATGTTAGGCTTTTTTTTACATGACATTTTTTCTGGGAGGGTCTGATTTCTTAATTGGACTTGAAAAATAAGTCACGTATGCTGTAGTCAAGAATCACCAGTATGGGTAGGAAAGAGAGAAACTCTTGAGAAATCATTGAAAGTGTATGCAAACCTTACTCATGAGGCTCCATTTAAGGGTTTCTGAGATCATAAACCAGAACATGCAGTGGGAAACATATTCTGACCCAGTTTAACACTGACCCACATTCAACGGCAGTGAAAGATGAAAGGATAGATGATTCTTAAACTGTTTCATTAAGTTAGCCTTCAAGGGAAGAAACATGACTTTCTAAACCAGTATTCTTTCCTCCCCCTCAAAAAATGTTTATTTACTTCTGTTATGATACCTTTTCTGTGTTGTTTATTTAACTATTTCTATTAATTTTAAGAATTAATACAATTTATATGATTATATAACAATTTCAGCTCTCTACAAGTACCTGAAAGGAGGCTGTAGTGAGGTGGAGTCCAGTCCTTCCTCCCAAATAAATAGGGACAGGGCAAGAGGCAATGGCTTCAAGTTGTGCCAGGGAAGCTTTAGATTGGATATTAGGGAAAAATTCTTCATGGAAAGGGCTGTCAAGCTCTTGAATAGGAAAGTGATAGAGTCACCATTCCTGGACATATTTATAAGTTGTGTAGATGTAGCACGTAGCTACATGGTTTACCAGTGGACTTGGCAGTGTTGGCTTAACAGTTAGGCTGGATGATCTTAAAGGTCTTTTCCAG
>NW_008651251.1:0-3692 GCF_000695815.1 Acanthisitta chloris
GAGAACTTCACTTGGGTCTCTATATAGTTTGGATGGAATGTTTACAACAGAAAGAAATATGTGATGAGCTTACCTTTTGCATGCTCCTGATTCAGGCTTCTTTAATTTGCATGCAGACATTTGTAGTCTTTCTCAACAGCACAGAAATGTCATTTCCTTGCCTTTATTAAGAAGATCTATGCAATTACATATTGGGACTCTTTTTCCCCACTAGTATTTACCATATCTTAGCCTCTTGCCTACCATATTGCACCATATTGTATGGCATTTTGTAACAAAATGATTCTGGGTTGATTAAAATATTTGAAAGGGATTGTTGTGAAGCCCCATTATTAATAATTGCCTTCATTTCCATTGAAAACAACAGAAAACCAGACAGTGATTAAGAATGTGAAATAATGAAGTAATACATGTGATTAGGTAAGGTTTGCATTTGGCCTGAATCAAAATAATAAAAAAAATATTTTTCATTGTAATGAATCTTAGGCCTTTGGGCAACTATCTGTGATTAATAATATGTATAGATTTTCCTTATATTCTTCTTCCTTTAGTGTGGCTCACAGCAACTTGCAGTTGCAGGGGAACCACCTCATCACTGCCTCACTTTCTACATCTGCAAAATAAGGACTATATTACCATGCACAATCTATTTTTATGCAGTTGAATGAGGACTTCTGTACGAGTTTTTCTTTTGCTAGCTCTTGAATAGAGAGTATGGGGTCTTTCCTGAGTTTTTCAAGAGAGAATTTAGTGCTGGGAGAAACTTCTGTTGTAACAAAAACATCCCTCACCTAGCACTGGTGGAAGAAGTTATTTTTCCCTTTCTTCTATTTGCTTTCCTTTTTGGCAAACATGTCTTTCTGGGCACCTAGAGTGCAACCAGCAGAAGCTGCTGGGGCAAACCTGGGAAGATCTTTCTTTTTGCTACTTGTTGGCAGAGTATGGCAGTAGACAAGAATTCTTCATGCTTCACTGCTGCTGTGAGCTGAGCTGAAAACAAAAGGCAGCACTGACTCTCAGTGCTTGAGCTGCAAAAGTCCTGAGAAACTGTGCTGGCAACACAGGGAATCTTGCACTCCTGAGCCCCAGCAGGTGAGCAGGACACCCTTGTGATGCCATCTGCTCACCCAGCAGCACACATGCTTGAGGAGGTCAGCAAAGACCCTGAAGATCACCCAGTCCAACAGGCACTTCCCAGTCCACTCTCAAACCATGTGCCTAAGTGCCACATCTACACATCTTTCAAATATCTCCAGGGATGGTGACTCAACCACCTCCCTGGGGAGTCTGTTCCAATGCCTGACCATCCCTGCAGTGAATAGAGTTTTCCAACTATCCAATCTAAACATCCCCTGCTGCAACCTGAGGCTATTTCCTCTTGTTCTGTTATTTTTTACTTGGGAGGAGATTCCAAACACACCTTCTGCACCCCCAACCTCCTTTCAGGTGGTTGTAGAGAGGGATAAGGTCTTCCCTGAGTCTCCTTTTCTCCAGGCTAAACAACTCCAGCTGCCTCAGCAGCTTCTCATAAGAGTTGGTCTCCAGACCCTCCACCAGCTCCATTGCCTTCCTTTGTACAACCCTCAGCACCTCTAGGTCCTTTCTGCAGTGAGAGGCCCAAAGCTGAACACAGGGTTCAGGTAGTGAGTGCTAAAGGAGGAACAACTGCACTGAGTCTGCAGACAGTCCCAGCAAGTGCCACTGAGGTTCTGAGTATGTTTTGCATAAAGACTGATTGTATCCTTCTGGAACCTTGCAACTATTTTCTTCTTAACAATATCATATTTACTTTTCACATTTGTACCTTAAACATTTCATCTGGAGCTAGTCATGCAACAGATTTCTTGAACAGTCTAAACACAATTGAAAAGTTCTAGTATCTATTTTTGAATTATTCTAATTTCTGTCTGTTAAACGACAGAGAATGAGCATGACTTTTGTGCACGAAGTAGCACCCAAAAATTAGGAAAAACCATAAAGTGTTGGATCTGAGAGTGTAAAAGAGGAGAGGCTACAGCAGCTCCATGCCCCAGGTCCAACCAGCAGTGCAGCTGGAGATGCATTCACATATATATGTGACCAGACACACAACCACAGACAGACACGATGAACAGTCCCACGAGAACAAACAGCACGACCAGACAACCCTGTCCCTCTCTGGCTGAGCAGGATGGACATCCACTAGGAGAAAGAGAGATGCACTGTACGATGGGGATGTTACTCCACCACCTTTAACTTCCTACCTCTTCTTCCTCTGTGAATCTATTTCCACATTGTAGACTTTCTCTTCAGGCAGTGCCATGAGACAAAGTTTACAACAGAGGAGCTAAACAGTTTAAAGATAAACCTTCTAAAAGTCAGAATTCCAATAATTTCTCCTGCAGTTTTCTACACAGATTGGCTGTACAGATCTGATTCTGGAAGTGACATATAAGGCTGAACATTTCTCTCTCAATCAGACCTATCAACTTCAATGGGCTCTGCAGACTTCAAAATTGATGCAGAAATTCTGAGGTCATCTGCAAAAAGCAAAGTGTCCTCCATGTGAAACTCTTCCTGTGGCCTCCTAAGCAAAATTGCTAACTTTCCTGATATTTGTTCTTTGTCTCAAAGCCCCAGAATCCTGGTTCTAATTTTTTAATTTTCATTGCTGCAGATGGAAACTTGAAAATGTGAAACCTAGATGTGAGGCAACTGGAATAAAAGGAACTAAAATATAGATTTTTTTCAATTGTTTTTCCTTGGTATAATCCATGAAGTCTATATAGCATCAAGAGTGTTGTAAAAAACCAATATAACAAGTTTTTAATGTGAATTGTTATTTTAAATTTTCAGCAGACTCTAAGGACAAGCAATTTGAAAACTATGAATATATCCTTACAATGAGATGCAAAAAATAACTGTTTGTTTCATCTGGAAATAAAGAGAGAGTGCTGAGGAAGGAAAATAGGTAACTGCATAAATTCTAAACCATGCAATCATATAGCACCCATACAGTTTGGCACTCTGTACTTACTGTCCTCAGTGGAAATATATAATCAGCATTTATGCTTAACTTACAGAAATAGCATTTGAAAGGCAGAACATGAAGGAGTAAAATCAGAGCATTTTCAAAGCTTGGTAAACACTAAACAGCTCTTTAAACTCAAACTCCTGTTCATGTTTCTACAAACCCTTAAAAACATCCTTTTATTTTTTTTCTGATGGCAAGTGGTGCTTAATGGTGACTTGGCTTGGCATAGAGAGTAGATGCTGTTTGATAATATCTTTTTAACAAATCTGTGTTTTATAGCAAATGCTTGTGACAAGTGTTGTCATTTTGTTTTATCCAGAAAGGGAATAACTTACTAAAAATAAAATCAAAAACCATATGGGTCTGTAAGCAACACACCAGGAAAACCTTTCATTCCAGGAAGCTTCCTGTGCTCTAAATCTTTTGTCTACAGCCTGGAAATGTGGAAATGCTGTTTGGCATTTCACACTTTTAGTGTGCTGTGTGTCTATAAGTAATAGATGACAATTTTCACAAACCAAATCACTAAGGGGCAAGAAACCCCACACCTTTTATCCTTATCTTCTTTCTAAAAGTGCATTTCCTGCATCCCCTTAGTGATCTGGGAAGATTAGATGTGTGAAGCTATCACAAATGCTAGATGTAAAAAATTAAGCACTTAATTAGAATATGTCCTCAC
>NW_008651251.1:4075-12718 GCF_000695815.1 Acanthisitta chloris
AGCACATCATGCTCAGGGGATAAGGTGGGAGGCAGAAGGAGGAAGGAGGGACATCTGGAGTGATGTGTTTGTCTTCCCAAGGAACCATTCCATGGGATGGTCCCTGCTCTCCTGGAGATGCTGAACACCTCCTGCCCATGGGAAGCAGTGAATGAATTCCTTGTTTTGCTTTGCTTGTGTGTGCAGCTTTTGCTTCTCTATTCAACTGTCTTTATCTCAACCCATGAGTTTTTCTAGCTCTTATCCTTCTGATTCTCTCCCCCATCCCATTGGTGGGCAGTGTGTGAGTGGCTCTGTGGTTCTGGGCTGCTGCTGGGGTTAAACCACAACACTTGCATTGCTATTTTTCTTTGGGCACAATAAAAGGGCTTCAAAAGGCTTCTAGATGCATTTCATGGCATTGTGGGTCTGAGAAGGAAACAAGTGTTTTGGTGGTATCCTTGTGTCTGTTTTCAGAATATACCATTTCCATCAGTTCTCAGGAAATGAATTACCTTGAAAACAACAAACCCTTAAATTGTTCCTATAACGTGCATTACATGTTGAAGAAAAAGCAATGAATAAGTATCTAGTTTGATTCTTTAAAGCTCTGAAAAGGCTTTGTTTGTAGCTCTGCAAATTTCCCCAGATTGGTGCCAGAAAAGGAAAATGTGCAGCGAAGGTGATCTCGTTTGGAAGTGCCATCGCAGAGATCAGAGCACTGAATGCCTTTCATCTCTGCCTACAATCACTTCCTTGGAGAAACCACATATGTTCAAACAAAAACACAGGCCAAATTAGGTTTGTGACAGCAGGTCCCCTGCAAATGTACATCAGCTTCAAATACACATTGGAGAAGAGAGTTTAAATTTGTCTTTGAATCCTAATCCTCTCAGGATAACATCAGAATTATCCAAACACTGTCACAGCCTCTGGGTTAAGTAACAGCATCCAAACCTGGATACATCTGTCAGTGGCAGATTGCAGCTAACACCATCAACTGGCACCATGCAGCCAGAGAATGATCAGAAAGAGCCAAGTGATTTTGCTGCTTAGTCCTTTCCTTTTGTTTGCTAATTAATTAATGTATACATTACATTTAAAAAAAGGAATGGAACTTTCCTGGTTTGAGTTGAAATAAGCTGTAATTAGGATACATAACTTTTTGTAGCTTTTTTTCTGTAGGTGTCAGCTGTCATTTCCCAAAAGAGTAGGAAAATGTGATTAGACAGAACTTTTTTCAATTCTGCAGTAGCTCCTTGCAGGATTACTCTTTAGTTTATAGATGGAATTTATTACTGGACACATTTTTCAACCTACTGAATTCCCATTGACAGATAAAAATACTAGATGTTATTTCTGAAGCCTTCTATTTAGCTAAAGCATTTGGAAGTTATCTACTGTCCTCCTACTTTGAGGCTTCCCTATGTCTCAAAGATTTCTCCTACACCTAAATCTGCCCATCAATGAGCAGTTGCTATTTGGCAGACAACTAAGATCAGAAGAAAATAAAACCATAGTAGATGAGTATGTTTCTTTCAGCTGATAAATAGAGCCTTTATAAATAGATGTAATAAAGATATCTTTCTCCATTGCCAGTAAAGGGGAGGATGTTTCTCCAAAGCAAATATGTACTACACAAAAATAAATTAAATATCTGATTTTCATTACCTGAGGAGCTGCAGGCATCATCCCCACTTATGGATGAACAAAGAGGAAAACCAGAAAAGTACTTTGATTCTGCTACATGTTAGTGTTCTCCTGCTTCATTCCTTTGCCCTCAAAAGAAGAGAACAAATAGGGGAAATGTTTTAGAGGGAGTTGGTCTCCTACTTCAGTATGAAGCCCAAGCAAAAAAAACTGTGTGTAGAATAGAGTCCCTTTAGAAAACTAATTTTACTGCCATGTACATGTATGTCTCCAAAAGCCACAACTGAATTCAGGGTCAGCTGGATGCACCTGTACCTGACCACACTCAGAGGTCACAGAACCCTGATGGGCAGTGGGGATGGGAGGGATGGCTGGAGGAGGCTGCTCTTGGCTGCTGTGGCTGGCAGTGCATCCATACCCTCTGCCAGCTGTTTCTGTAGAACAGAGGAAGCAAAGCCAGTCTTTAGGCCAAAATCCAGGACTCAGGACACGTTTGGTGTGCTTCTCCCTGCAGCATGCTGAGCTGGCACAGGGAGCTGCACCCTGACCCAGACCCCACGTCCAGCAGCATTTCTGACTGCTCCCACAGCCATCTGTGTCCCACCAGTGAGGCAGGCAGTGCCTTCTCACTCTCCTGGGCTTCCCTGAGTCCTGTGAGGACCAACTACCTCCTGACCTTGCTGTGTCTGGAGGCTCCTAAATGCACAGTGAGTCTTGTCAGGTGAGGAAGAAGTCACCCTGTACATCAGTGGTTCTACCACTTGTCCTGGTTTAACCCCACAGCCAAGAACCAACAGCCTCTCACTCACTCCCCCACCAACGGGATGGGGGAGAGAATTAGAAGGGTAAAAGCTACAAAAACTCATGGGTTGAGATAAAGACAGTTTAATAGAGAAAGCAAAAGCTGCACACACAAGCAAAGCAAAACAAGGAATTCATTCACTGCTTCCCATGGGCAGGAGGTGTTCAGCATCTCCAGGAGAGCAGGGACCAGCACATGGAATGGTTCCTTGGGAAGACAAACACATCACTCCAGATGTCCCTCCTTCCTCCTTCTGCCTCCCACCTTATCCCCTGAGCATGATGTGCTATGGTGTGGAATATCCCTTTGGTCAGGTTGGGTCACCTGTCCCAGCTGTGTCTCCTCCCAATCTCCCATGTACCCCCAACTCCCTCCCCAGTGTGGCAGGACAGAAAGCAGCAAAGGCCTTGGCTCTGTGTGAGCTCTGCTCAGCACCAACAAATCATCTCTGCATTATCAACTCTGTGCTCTGCACAAAACCCAAACACAGCCCCATACTAACCACTGGGAAGAAAGTTAACTCTACTCCAGCTCAAACCAGCACACCACTCCTCCCAGGGCACTGAGAAGTTGTCATCTCTCCCCACCCTGTGTGCTTTGCCCAAGCACCTTCCCTGGCCTCGGCACTGTGTCTGCTCCCAGGAGTGAGAATGTGCTGGTTCCCAGCTGAGATGCACAGGCTACATTTGTGCTGTACAAACAAGTGAATAGCACAGCAGGTCAGAGCAGATGTCTGTGAAAACCTGAGAGATGTCTTTCAGAGGAGTTTATTTTGGACTAGTCCTTGCTTTCTCCAGTGGAGCACATGCTAGTCAGGAGTGGAGTGATTTAGGAATGGTCATAGTGCTTTGGGAATGGCCATAGTGCTTCAGGAATGGTCATAAGCTGAGACAAGGGCGATCCAGAGTAGATACTAGAAAACATTTTCACTGTTAGGGTGGTCAGGCCTTGGAATAGACTGCCCAGAGAAGTGGTGGAATGTGTTTAAGACTGGACTGGAAAACATGGTTTAGGGATTTAGGGGTTACAGCAGAGTGGCAGGTTAATGGTTGGACTTAATGATCTTAGATGTTTCCTCCAACCTTAATGATTGTGTGATTCCACTGGCAGTGGGTAGTAAGACCAACTGTGCCAAAAATTGTAGTCATTCAGGAAAGGACAGAGAAAAGAACAGAAGGGTTTGTTGACTTTTCTTTTGCTGTAGAATGATAACAACTGAATAAATATTTAGATACAGAAAATTGCTTTTTTTCCTAATACACCCCTCATAATTCTATGGGGGTGCTGAGTGCAATTCCTCAGCTGAGACAAGGGCGATTCAGAGTAGATACTAGAAAACATTTTCACTGTTAGGGTGGTCAGGCCTTGGAATAGACTGCCCAGAGAAGTGGTGGAATGTGTTTAAGACTGGACTGGAAAACATGGTTTAGGGATTTAGGGGTTACAGCAGAGTGGCAGGTTAATGGTTGGACTTAATGATCTTAGATGTTTCCTCCAACCTTAATGATTGTGTGATTCCACTGGCAGTGGGTAGTAAGACCAACTGTGCCAAAAATTGTAGTCATTCAGGAAAGGACAGAGAAAAGAACAGAAGGGTTTGTTGACTTTTCTTTTGCTGTAGAATGATAACAACTGAATAAATATTTAGATACAGAAAATTGCTTTTCTTCCTAATACACCCCTCATAATTCTATGGGGGTGCTGAGTGCAATTCCTCACAAAAGAGCTTCACACCAAATGTTTTGCAGGTGATATGTGCCAAGCTTTTCCATAACCAGCCACTGCTGCTGCCTTTCCTTATCAGACCACAAGAAACCTGAGAGAACAATAACATCTGAGCTGTAGCAGTGTTTGAATTTCGGATTTGGCTACTAAAATGAAACATTTGCAAACATGTAAAAACTCCTTCAGAATTAACCTCTTCACTGACAACTGCCACACCATTTTGATAAATATTTTTCAGTCTCAGAAGAGGAAGGAAATCTCAGGAGGAATTTAATTAAGGACCTTTCTGCAAAATGTTGGTTTGAATCCCTGTTTGTATGAATATTAATTTTATGAGAAGTGTAACAGGGAATACTCTGCACTTACCTGATGTCTTTGGTGTCTTTGGGGACTGTTGCAATCCCTGCCCTGAATCAGGCAGGATGGGGATTTGAATCTGGATCCCTCCTGTCTCTTCCCAGTGCCCTGACTCACTGAGCTGGATTTGGGGGCTGCTGGGGAGGGAAAACATGTAATGACACCTCATTTCCCTTGGGTTTGTGGATGGCTTCAAAGTCCTGGGCCTCAGAACACCAAGGATGGGATGCAGATGTGTAAATAAGTGCCTAATGCTGTTTGATCTCTCTTGGGATAGCTGAGTTGTTTACACAGAGCTGAGAGAAAGGTCCAGGGTGCCACAGAGTGAGGGGCAACAGAGGTATTCAAGGGGTAGTAAGATTACTCTAGGTACCAACCCTAGGGCAACAGAACCTCAACCTTGACTTCAGAAATACAAACCCAAGATACTGATTTATTTTTTTCTTATTTGGCTAAACCCAAATGTTTATCATACCAAATAAATTCCCCCATAATCTCCTGGTTTTATCTGGTAATTACTCATGTGAAAATGGAAAACAAATTGCTAAGATCACTCCTGCACCATTGCTGTAAAGAGCAACTGTTTAGCTCACAGACAGTTCTCTAGGAAACAAACACATGAGGAGAAATTCTTCAAATGTCACAGGTGTGCTGACCTTATGGAGCTCTCTAAGTGTCTAAAGAAAATGAGATGGTAGCACAGAGAATGGATTCCTGATATAAGTGGAAAAAACCCATCTCTGTGGTAACCAGAGTGATGCAGCAGCCCCAAAGGTTTTGCAGTGTGTGCTGCACTGGGTTTTCCTAAACAGCCACTTGATGTTAGTGCAAAACAGCATCTGGGAAGGTTGCTGGACTTTGGCTGTCAGTACTTATCATGTAGTACATGGGCTTCATATAACAGTTCCTCACATTTTTTTTAGTTCAGCCATACTGTGCAAAAGCCTCTTTTTTGCTTTAATGCATGCAGCAGGTCAAAAATATTGCCACAGCCACCCTGAAGATATTGGCTGACATACTCTAAACTTTAGCTACAGCTACTTGTTACTTTAACTGCTTTCAATTGCAGTTGAACATGAGAAAATGGGGGACAGGCAGTAATTTTAATACCTAAAAATTCAGTTAATGCACAAAATTGCCCTCACAGTAGGGAGCATTCTGTTCTCCTCACAATAGGCAGGTTGTTCACAGGGTTTTTTGAAGGAATCTGCACAGGACTCACTGGTCAGGCATCCACTGAGAGCACTAACAGTGGTTCCCAGGTGCTGCACACCCAGGAGCAGTGCTGCTGTCTCTACACGAGTGGTCTGAGCACTCTGCCTTTAGTGTCTTCCCAGAAAAGAGGATGAGCTAAGCAATAGGATATGGTCAGAAGGTAGGTGTGTGGGTCACTGAGTGCAAAGCTTGTTTGACACGAGTGGATGCCAAGACTCATCTGGACATTCTTTAGCTGTATTTTAAGAGCACAACCTCACATGTTTTACACAAGTGCAAAGGGATCTCAGGTGTTAGAAGGGTTGGTAGAGTTTTCCATGTTGTTGCTATTAACACCTAAAGAATTCTCCATACTACTGAAGTCCTTGGCCTAGGAGGATTTCTTGGACTATGCATATATTTTGGATTATATTTTTCTTCTTCCATACTAGAGAGAACTGATATATCAGCCTGTGATGGGAACATATTAAAATCTAAATTGAAAAATGATGTAAGTGGCCTCTCCTTATCTGCTTTAAACTCATCCCAGGGTGTCTGGTCAGTTGCTGTTATTGCTATTATTTGGATGTTAGCACATAAAACCCAAATGTCCTTGTGTTCAGTGCTGCTCACAGCTGGGGTGCTCTTTGCTTCAGGAAAGGGAACTCTTGTCTCAGGATGTGGGAAACAAAGGATTCCTCTTGCTGTGTCACAGATAAAAGAAGAGGCAAACGAACAGACTGGTGACTTGCTTCAGCTCACACAGGTTCCACAGGGAGAGATGGAGCCTTCTAACAATATTCCTGTCTCCTATTCACAAGTTCATCCCTCTCCAAAGAGAAAATGCAGAGGAATTTGCAACCCAGGAATCCAATTTCCATCTCTGACTCATCCATTTCTCCGCTAATGATCCCCTACTCTCCAAGGCAGCATCTTGCATAGTAAAAGAGCTAAAGATAGGATTGACCTCTAATCCTCCTGCTACTGAAGTCAGCAGGCAGCCCAGGGTAGCACACCTCCTGCATTTTGAGAAGAGAGAGCTGTTTTCCAGGGGCTTCCATGGCAAGCCCAGCCCAGTGCTGCTGCAGGGAGCAGGGGCTGAGGCAGCACCAACCCAGCCTGGGCTGCCCCTTCTTCCTTTCCAGCCCTGGCTGTCTTCTCACTCGGTATGAGAACACTCTCCTGGGTGTGGGGGATTAGCTTATCAGCCTTTCTTTTCCTCCTGAATTCAATATATTGTACCTAATCATTTTTGGCAGTCATCTCTTGATCTCTCTTACAGTGTCCTGAACATGTGCTGACAAAATCCCCTGGAGACTGTTGAGTGCACAGCCTTTTTGACAGATCTTGGAGTATCCCATGATATTGTTTATGCTTTACAAATACTGAAAGAAGTTCTGAGAATCTGGAATCTGAAGTCCTTTCTGCATTTTCAGTGTAAACATCACCTGTTACATTGCAGATGCTGTGGGTGCTCAGGCAAGAGGCAGAATTGGGTTAAACATGATACCCCTGGACACTGAAACTAATTAGTCATCTGAGAAGGCTTACACTTTATTTCAACACTCTCCACCTCCTTCACACTCTCATGGCTTCACCTGGGGGAAGTCCTTCTGCCAATTTTATTACAGACAGGCTATAAGTGATCATAAGGTTTTGCCTGGTGTGACGTACTAAGGCACTAATTATTTTTTCTTGTCATTTAGCAAAACCTCTCCTTCCTTGTCATACTTAATGGCAAAAGAAGAAGTGCCAGGACAGCTGTAAGATGTGGTCTGTGTTCAAAAGGATTATCTTTGCAATGGGATAATCCTCACCACGTCAGCTTGAACAAGGTTTTAGGTCTGGATTATGTCTGCAATGCAATGCAAAGTGCTGATAGCACATCAGAGAATCTGGTCCACTTTGTGTGGTTATTGATAATTCTGCATGTTGCATCAGGGCACCTGTCATTTAAAATGTGTGTGCATGCAAAGAGAAAGAAGGGATTTTGGGTTTATCCTGGCTCATTATGTAGAATTGAAAAAAAAAAAAAGGTTGGCTGTGATACTGTAGCTCTCTTGGTCCAGGGATGGTGGTAAAAAAATAAGGCTTCCATTCATGAAAAAAACTCAGGTAAGCAAATAAGATTTCTGGTACAAACTGTTTTAATCATAGATATAATTTTAGAGGAATATTTGACCTCTCTGGGCTAGATTTGTTTTCCTAGAATATAAGTTTTTTATTCAAAGATTTAACTAGACAAATCATAGACATTTCATTCTTGTGACTGAGGAATAAATTAAGAGAAGTCCAAGACTCAAAATAGATAACATGTATTTATCTATTTACTTATTTAATCTTTTAAACTATGCTTAGACATATGCCCCCCCTTGTCTTTAAGTTAGGTAGGAAAAATGATATTTGGAAGCTAATCAGAACCATTTACTTCACTGTAAATTGAAGTAGGTTTTGGATTTTTTAATAATTATTAACTGCAGGGAGAAATCTTTTTACTGCCTTTATATCTAGATTTTACTGCCTTTATATCTTTATATCTAGACCTTTCTTTAGTTTTTTTTAATACCTCCCCCTGTATGGCATCAGGCCACAGCTTGAGGTCATCTAACATACTGTGAGCTGAGCATATTCAAACCATCCCTGAGACCTTGCTTTTTTATCTACAGATACTCAGATTTTCCTTTTTTCTTGTGCTGTTGGATCTGCTGAGGTAGAATCAAGTAATTCCTTTTTGAATGAAGAAAAAAAATATATTTAAAACATACTATTGTATCAAAGCTGGTTCCATGAGGTTAGACACACGAGCTGCAGTGTGAGCTCAGCCCAAAGCCAATGGAATCCTGGGCTGAGCCACAGCAGTGTGGGCAGCAGGGCAAAGAGGTGATTCTGCCCCTCTGCTCTGCTCTGGTGAGACCCACCTGGAATACTGCACACAG